>NC_079216.1:45342344-45524844 GCF_029633865.1 Lampris incognitus
CTCCTTCTCAATAAGCACTGATCAATACTCCCCCATTCAAGCACCTTTTACAATTTATCTTTTCCCTCCCTGGTGGATCTAAGTCCCTTCACTGATGTCACCTTCCTTCATCCAAATGGACAGACCTGCAGTTTCTTCTCTTGCCTTTCTGAGCTGACTGCTTCCATGTTTCTCCCCCTTCTTGCCTCAATTTGTAATTCTGTAGCTTGCTTGGGTGCATCCACCTGGCTAAATATGATTAAAATAAATTTGCCAAGCAATTAAAGTAATTTGATTTCAAACATGACCTTTTGACTTTACAGAGAGCTTGTAGTGTTGTAAGGCTACTTTCTATCCTCCCCAAACATTTCAGCTGAATATTACCTTGTATTTCAAATATCCAGGTATTTCTTGCTACTTCAAAAATGACTTTAAGAATATTTTCAGCTATGTGTTACCATCGCACTGTATTTCCTCATAGGACACGTCATTCACAGTAAAATTGTCAACAACTGATTTGCGTGGATGGCTGCATCAAACTTATCAAATGAAACATCCTCTTTAGGAGCTATGTATTAAGAAATATGAAATGCCATGTTTTCATTTATTTAGCATTTATTTTAGATACAATATTCTTTATAGTCTTCTCCATATGAGACCACAAGGACAACCCATCCCAAATGCACTTCATTTTCCGGGTAGTATAGAATTAGGATTTTTCGTAAGAACGGCCTTTTTGGACGTTCAAAAAAAAAGATAACTGACAGACACGTAGATGGACAAAAGCACACGAATGCGCATATAAATAAACACCTGTATTTAACCATCGTGGTGTTTGCTCCCTCACCGTCACCCTGCCTTGCCCCGTTTGATCCAACCACTGCTTTTATCAGCCTCCTGCACACACTCAGTCCCCACGGTAACCGTCTTACACCGCTAGCCCGAGGGCAGTGATGTGCAACCAGCAGTTTCCTGTGAGATCCACAGCCCACTTCTGCTCATGGCTGCAGTATTACCATGTCAGGGGACAGTGATGGGTTATGAAAAGTCAAACATCCAACTCAGCAAATGTGCTAACTTCGGATTCACAGCCGTTAATTAAACTTTTCCAAGACCCCCGTGATTAGAGGCTACAGGTGAGGGGATGACCTAGAGCCCTAATGCATTCAAGAGGTAGAAATAGAAGTAGAATCTTTTCATATGCCAAATCTATTTTACATATA
Source organism: Lampris incognitus (assembly GCF_029633865.1). Taxonomy (NCBI): domain Eukaryota; kingdom Metazoa; phylum Chordata; class Actinopteri; order Lampriformes; family Lampridae; genus Lampris; species Lampris incognitus. Next base: position 45,343,547 of record NC_079216.1, read on the forward strand.
CCCATGTTTATACACGATATACATGTTATGTATAAATAACATGCATACACCCCTAACATGTGTGTCCACAAACATGCATGTTACGGGTGTTCTAGCACGCAAGGCTGCCTCAACTTGTGAATGTGTCCTCAACTGGTATTAATTTTTAGCAGGATCATAAAAACGGGCAATGTTTTGGAGCGATATAGATTGGCACAACAGTTTTGATTATTCTTCTTTCTCAAATCCTTTAAGATTATTAACATTGCCTCCGCAGTTCCCATCTAGCCTGGTTCAATTATTGCCTAACTCTATTCGGTGAAAATATTCCTGTTCATCATAGCGAGTTTTTCTTTCCTTATATGTCAGGTCCAAAAGTCAGCTTGGCATTTGCTTTCAAGCTTTAGGCTTAGGTGTACATATATCAGTGATCTTTTAATTCTATTAATGGTCTCGTTATTCATCACAGGTGGCATCCATCCCATTTTAAAAGTACTCTGTGGACTGACCTGTTTTTTTTTTGTTTTGTTTTTTTCTTCTCATTTTCTAAACAGTCTCTACTTAGGAAAATAATAAATCCCTCCCCTAATCCTGTTCATATTAGTTATACCGATGATTATACCCTGTATCTCCCGTGCCATGGAAAGGAGGGTATAAATGTCGTAAATCAAACACAATGGGAGATTTGTCTGAGACTGTATAGTCCTGGCACGGATTATGGCATTGAAGGCGCCCATTTTCCTGCAGTATCTGTGATTCATCTAACGCAAACAAGCCTGTACTTGCAATTACATCGTCCTCTGCTACAAAGCAGAGGATCATCCACTTCAGGACTGCAATGAGACACAGGTGTGGAAAAAAGTTGTTTTTTTTGTTTGTTTTTTTTTTTTTTTTTACTCTGTCTGTCTGTCTGTCTGTCTGTCTGTCGGTCTCTCTCTGTCCATCTATCTGTCTCTCTCTCACTCTCTCTATCTTTTGCTCTCTTTGTCTGTCTCTATCTTTATCTCTGTCTGTCTGCCTGTCTCTCTGTCTGTCTGCCTGTCTCTCTGACTGTCTGTCTGTCTGCCTGTCTCTCTGTCTGTCTATCTGTCTGTCTGTCGGTCTCTCTCTGTCCGTCTATCTGTCTCTCTCTCGCTCTCTCTCTCTCTATCTCTTGCTCTCTTTGTCTGTCTCTATCTTCATCTCTGTCTGTCTGTCTGTCGGTCTCTCTCTGTCCGTCTATCTGTCTCTCTCTCGCTCTCTCTCTGTCTATCTCTTGCTCTCTTTGTCTGTCTCTATCTTCATTTCTGTCTGTCTGCCTGTCTCTCTCTCTCTCTCTCTCTCTCTCTCTCTCTCTCTCTCTGTCTGTCTCTCTGTCTTGTTTAAGATGACACTGCTCTGTAAATGATCCAATATGCTCCAACTGAGAGCAAGTTTGTGCAAAGAGAACAAGTTTAGAAATGTGACTGTAAACCGATCTTGTTCCCATCATTTATAGTTTGCACGAAGATCTATGAGGCGCAAGCAAACACACACGGAATGAACGAGTCTATGAACCATTTCTCAGGCCACATATCATGAGACTATTTAACAGTCTCCAGACAGTTGTGTGGGACTAGCCACAGCTGGACCGCTAAAAGCAGTGACATCACAGCTGGGGGACAGAGAACAGATTATTGGCTCTTTATCACAATGACATTCAGTGTTTTGCTCATGGGCCCCTCTCAGCAGGCCCCTAAACGTGGGCGCTGGATCACAATGCTCTTCTGTGCCCCATGACGTATGCCATCCTGGCAATGGCTTGGCCCTGGGAGAACCTTGGATGAATACCCGAAGCCTACAGCTTGCCAAAGCCACGGCTGGTCTTCTCCAAGACGCTCGACTGCCTGAGAAATGAGCTTACGAAACGTTCAAAGCCAGAGAACTGTATGGCGTGTGTGTGTGTGTGTGTGTGTGTGTGTGTGTGTGTGTGTGTGTGTGTGTGTGTGTGTGTGTGTGTGTGTGTGTGAATATGAGCGTATTTGATGTTTGGTAGTGGCGCTATGGTTTGAAAAATCTGAAATTTGCCATGAGATTTGAAGATACTGTAAATGAATGCCGCTGAGCACCGAAGAGCCTCTTCGCACCTCTGATCTAGTAACGAAACAGAAAACCGAGAGAAACCTGACAAGCGGCCTTTGAAGTGGGAGGCTTTTGCACCTCAAACCTCTCATCTTCTCACCACATAACTGACCTTCACCCTTTGCCCGTTTCTGTGCTCTGATCAGATCCAAGCGCCGCGCTTGAGGTAGTGCCGCACCTGCCAGTCAAATGGCAGAAGTTAATAAACCCTTTCCTTCCTGTGACCATGGCAACGGGGGGATGGGGGAACCATAGGCGGCGAGGCTGCACTTTAGTGCAGCTGCTGAGGTAATTACAGATTTACCGTAAAGGTAAAAAAAAGACTCGATGTTAATTTAACATGTGCTCAGCCCGAGGCCGACTGAAGGAAAACGAGGCCATTGTATGTATTGGCATGTTAATGTGATTGATGGGAGATGAGAGAAGAAAAAAGTGTGCGTGTTTATGCGAGAAAGAGAGAGAGTGAATGAGTGATAGTGGAAGAGGTAGAGAGAAAGAGAGGGGGTACAAGTGAGTAATGGAGCCGGGCCGGCTAGGGGAAGAGAGTTGCAAAGAATAGTTTTCAGGAAGGGTGGGGCAACGAGGAAGAAGGGGGGAAAAGAAACGGTGAGTGAAAGGAGGAAGATTGAATTTCGTCTCCGCAGAATGGAGAACATTGCCTGCGAGCAAACAAAAGGATGAAAGGATGACCTGCTGGCATTATCTGTCTCTCTCTCTTTCATCCTTAGTGATCGCTGGATAGGCCACCGTTTTCCTTATTGCACAGCCCCCCTTTCTGCCGCACATCTCTTCATGTCAGTGTCCAAAATCAACTCGTAAAACAATTACGGACCTGCCAGAGGGTGGACATAGTGCAGAGTCAGCAAACAGAAGTGGACGACTGGTTGTCACACAGATGGATGGAGAGACAGGAAAGAAAACAGATAGAAAGGATGAATTGCTATTAAAAATTGAAATCTAATAGAAGTTAAGCTGCTTATTGATTTGGCTGACACTGTGACTGTGTGTGCATGCTCACGTGTGCATGCACGTGTTCATGAGGTCTTTGGATGTCTGTCCACTGTATTCAAAGGAATACAAAACTAGTCACCGCTAAAGCAGATTATGAGATTAAGTGATGCACTGGGGACAAAAAAATAACGGTGGATGAATACACAAATACGATGACCCTGGAAATCATTCTTCTTTAAGCTTTCCAGTGGTTTATATTTGTGAAGGGTGGAATGGTGGCGCAGTAGTTAGTGCAGTCGCCTCACTGCAAGAAGGTCCTGGGTTCGAACCCCCGGGGTAGCCCAACCTTGAGAGTCATCCCGGGTCAGCCTCTGTGTGTAGTTTGCTTGTTCTCTCCGTGTCAGCGTGGGTTTCCTTCGGGTGCTCTGGTTTCCTCCCACAGTCCAAAGACACGTAGGTCAGGGGAATCCGCCATATTGAATTGTCCCTAGGTTAGAGTGTGTGTGTGTGTCAGCCCTGTGATGGCCTGGCGGCCTGTCCAGGGTGTCTCCCCGCCTGCCACCCAATGACTGCTCGGATAGGCTCCAGCATCCCCGTGACCCCAATTGGGATAAGTGGCTTAGATAATGGATGGGTGGATGTATTTGTGAATGCCTATGTGGGTGTCGTGGCAATTATTTAATTCCACTCTGACATTACATGAGGAACGAGACAAAAAATCTCTTACAGTATTGTCACACGATTTTAATATACGTACGTTCAATGAACAGACGCATTCAAACCCTGGTGCTTGAATGCACGCCAATCAATACAGTACAGTCTCTCTTATAGGGCAGTTGTCTGTTCTTCCCCTCCTTATCTCATGCCTTCCAGCTCTCATCCACCAAGGCCACTTCTGAAATTAGTGTGTACAGACTTGCTCCCTACAGAGTCTCCCATAAAATTCCTCTGCTATCAACCAGCAGTTAACAGTAGGCCTTTATTTGTGCACCTGGAGAAGACACTTTGTAAGACTACCTTTGTTCTACTACACATGGACTTTAAGCGTCTATCTAAGCAATGTGAGGACATGGTGAAAGATTAAATGTAAGCAAACATCAAATATGAATTGCCCTCACAGTGGGACAAGGCCATATGGCCTTGTGTTTCATCAAATTTCTGAGGGCATAAAGCCATGTGTGTGGGCAAAACGGCCATTAAGTCAACCATGATGATTTTGAGCCCAAGGGAAAGTATGTTCATATTTTAACACCTAGTGTATAACTCTAATGTGGTGATGACATCCTTTCCTCCCTAAACTGGAAGGATCGCTAAATACTAATTTTATATTCCTACATAATCGCTGTATTCAAATAAATAACGATTATTTTTATTCAAATAAATAATGATAATTATTTTTAATTCAACATACTTATCTTTTCTGGAGATTGATAACAACACAGCATGAATTAAAGTGAATTTAACCTGAAAAAATAAGTATTTGGGTTTGAGGTGCAGTGTATGGCTAGGTGTGTGTGGATGTGTGCATGTGTGTTATGCAACCATACTTATCAACCAGGTAGGCTATGTAATGATTATCTGAATCTTTACTAGAGGATGGGAATGGAATCAGGGTTGCCCTGGTTGCCCTGCTGCACCCCTTCTGCTGATCCGGGGAGGGCTGCAGACTACCACATGCCTCCTCCGATACATGTGGAGTCGCCAGCCGCTTCTTTTCACCTAAAAGTGAGGAGTTTTGTAAGGGGGACATAGCGCATGGGAGGATCACGTTATTCCCCCCCAGTTCCCCTCCCCCCTGAACAGACCGACCACAGGAGGTGCTAGTGCAGCGCCCAAGACACATACCCACATCCGGCTTCCCACCCACAGACATGGCCAGTTGTGTGTGTAAGGATGATGCCCGACCAAGCCGGAGGTAACACTGCACTGCCTTTTTTTGTCCATAGAGTTGAATCTCTGGTCTCTAGCATTAAATGAATCAAGTTGACTAGAAATAAAAGTTAGCTAAACTAGATTGCTACGAAGCGAGTGTTATGCCAAGTTAATGTTAGCGAAGTCAGCATGAGATGACAGTTCCGCCTGATGTCCGTTAACGTTACTACTTCAAAATCCCAACTGCTCCAGGTTATGTGACAAACATTACACTGGGTTTACAATGGCCATGAAATGGCTGGGACAGTTTCCGCATGTTTTCCCAACATTTAACAACCTGCAATGACTACACATCTGTTTTTACTTAGACATTCCACTTCCGGTGTGGGAAGATGGTGATGTGATGGCCTCACCCAGTACCGTCCATGCAGTGTCCTTGTCCACGTCTGCGTCTAAGTTTGTATCTTCATCTGATGGCTGGGAGAGCTGGCGCTGGATCGGCTGGGAGAGCTTGGTCTGCTGTTTCCTGTGGGACCAGGGACCACAGCCTTGCCCTGAGCTGCACCCGAAGAGGTAACACTGAGGGCAGTCTGACAAGGCGCGGAAGCGGGGCAGGCTGAGCTAACTGCTAGTCCACGCAGACCGGCAGGTCCGATAACACCGGGGGCAGTCTGGCGGTGGCCTTGCCTAGTGTTGCCTGTGTTTTTAGTGTCATCATGTGGAGTGTGGGGAGGTGTGTCAAAGGTGTCTGGCTGGGAGGAGCTATAACATAGGCCGTGTTATTGGTTTATAACCCCCTTGAAAAATCTAATTAATATTCGTCTATCTGTGCTATGATTGGTTGAGTGTGAATACTGTCATCACACAAAAGAGACGGAGGGTCTCTTCTGTGAGAGAGAGTGACACAGTGTGTGTGTGTGTGTGTGTGTGTGAGAGACCGAGAGAGAGAGAGAGAGAGAGAGAGAGAGAGAGAGAGAGAGAGAGAGAGAGCGAGAGAGAGAGAGAGCCTAACCCATGTGGCCTTTCCTTCTGATGCCTGCGGCTACGTTAGCTATCGATACACGTGAGATTTTTAAACCAGCCACAACTGCTAAAATGAGCAATCACCCTCCATCTCTTCTGTATGATGACAGTATCCGTACTCAACCAATCATAGCACAGACAGATGAATATTAATTAGATCTTTCAAGGGGGTTATAAACCTATGTTATACCTGACTGGGAGAGCGGGCGTTGGATCGGCGGAGGGAGCCTGATCTGCTGCGTCCGGTGGGCCCAAGGACCACAGCCCTGCCTGGAGCTGTGCCTGAAGAGGAAACACCGAGAGTGGTCTGACAGGATGTGGAAGCGGGGCAGGCTAAGCTAACTGCTAGTCCATGCAGACTGGCAGTTCCGACAGTCATCGGCTGGCGTTCATTCTCCTGGACAGTGATTTTTTTTGTTTTGTTGTTGTTTAGTTTGTTAGTTTGGATATGTGTTCTTCTAGTTTTTGGATGTGTTTTTGTCTTTGTGTCACACTGCTGTGGGTTGGGGGAAACCAATATATCATTTCATTCCATGTACTTGCGTACATGAAATGAAATGACAGTGTCCCTGATTCCTGATTCCTGATCATTCAGTGACGCGCCCATTTTTATTTGGAAAGTGTTGGTATCAATACACCGACTGCTCTTGAGCCTTGCAAGACCAATGCTGACATAGAGTCGACCGGTTGGGATTTATCTATGTAATGAAATTAAAAGAAAAGAAAAAAAGCAATTTGGCACCCTGGTTGCTAAATGGTTACAGTGCATGCCACATAACCGCAACGCCCCTGATTCGATTCCAGCCAGTGACCTTTGTTGCATGTCATACCCATCTCTTTCTCTTCCCTCATTTCTTGTCTGCCACTTCACTATCCTCTATCCAATAAAGGCAAAAATTTCAACAAAAAAAAAGCCCTCTAATCAGAGGTGACTCAGCCCCCTCCTCGCCCCCCTTTCAGCCCCTCGGCCACCTTTTAGCATTTTTCAAAATGATGCAGTGCGTGGAGTTAGGCTCAGACCTGGGGGAGAAGTTACACTTCCATAGCCATCTTCAAAAGTCCATCATATGAGTCACATGACACAGTGTGCGCTGCAGAGAGAACGTGTCATTGTGATTTCACTTTGGAGCTAAAGGCAGTGTAAAGTAGTGATGTCACAGCCTCTCTAACGGGGAATCCACTCCCAGCTGACAGTGTGTATAGGACACCTCATAGCTAACTTTTGTAGTATCCTCTGATGTAGCGGCATTTTCAGTCCTAATTATACTTTTAATTGTGATTCCAGAGAGTGGTCTGATAAGGATTTCGAGGATTTCCGCGGTTTATCTGTCACATACTTCACGCACAAGGACAACAGGCAGGGAATTTTTTATTTTCTTATTTTTTTGCAAACTCCTGTGCAACTGTGCAACAAAAAAGAAGAAGAGCAGTAGCAAGTAAAAAAGGAATAAAATACATACATACAAATGTGCAAATACTACACAACTACCGCTGGCCCTAGTTTACACCAAGGGACCGGGGGTAATAATGACTTTGTAAGTGGTTTTACAGAGGGTGAGAAAAGGAATGGCTAAGTAGATGGCCCGTAGGTTTGATAATCTGCTCCGGGTGAGGAACAACTTGAGGAATGTCACACCGACTTTGCATTTTATCTTTTCCACTCCTTCGCCCCCACACAACGGAGCTCTTTCAGCAATTGCCCCTTGCTGGGGCGCCACGTAAACTCACGGGATTAAACGGTGTTCACATGAAATGTGTAAGATCACAATACAGGAATCTTTCAATTTAAGCACATTTGTATATTGAGCTTCGACGCCACACATTGTGGGGCGAGCCCAGTTCCCCCTTTTTTTCTTTGCTTTCCTGTTTGCTTTTTTTCCCCCTTGCTTTTCTTTGCGTTCCTGTTTTCTTTTTTCCCCCCTAGCTTTTCTTTTCTCTTTTCCTTCCGTGTGTGTGTTTAGAAACAGGATCATGTGCGTTGAAAATAGGAGTAGTCAACATATGGCAGCAGATGTGTGGTGGAGTGTGAGAGTGGAACAGGGGGGAGGGGAGGGAGAAAGAGAGAAACCGGGGTTGGTGGGGGGGGCTGAGTGAAAAACATGAGGGGCGGAGAATAGAGAACATCGGAGGGGGCAGGAAGAAGAAGAGAGACAAAGTGAGGGTGAGAGAGGTGAGAGAGAGAAATAGTGGGGATAGACAAGAGAAAGACAAAGAGGGAGAAAGCGAGAGAGAGAGAGAGAGAGAGAGAGAGAGAGAGAGAGAGAGAGAGAGAGAGAGAGAGAGAGAGAGAGAGAGAGAGAGAGAGAGAGAGAGAGAGAGAGAGAGAGGCGAGAAAAGAGGTGAGAGAATGATGAGAGAGGGATGGGGGGGGGCGGGGGCTGGGAGATGGAGAGGAGTTTTGAGGCTGTCTCGCACTTTGCACTCCTCGCACAGCAGATGCCACAGTCTGTCTGGCACAGTGATCTGTCGGCCTGATCTATTTATACCCTCACTCTGTCACTTCAGGGCCTGCCCAACACTCACAATACACTCGAACCCACTCACTCACACACACACACACGACTCACATGTACACACACACACACACACACACACACACACACACACACACACACACACACACACACACACACACACACACACACACACACACACACACACACAAATATGCTCGCACACATCTAACATTGACCTTGTTCTGCTCTCCTGTGCTGCCTGAAGTGCGGCAGGTCCTATTAGCTTTCTACAAAAGGAGTAGCGGCATAAAGATGTGAGCGCCAATGAAAATGTGCATGAATGTGAGGCAAACAGGAACGCCACACACACACACACACACGTGCATATACGTATATGAATGTATAATTGTTACAACGATGAGTAAAATTTGCAGAATTTCAAGTTGTCCAGATTTCCAGAGGCCGACTTTTGTGGGAAAGTCACAGGAGCTACTAGAGATGCAAGCGGTGGGAGAGTCCCAAGCAGATAAAGGCGCAAGTTTTGTCCTGCTCTCATTAATGCCTGGCTTTTGTTGGCAGGCAAGACCTTGAGAACGAAACAGTGGTCTTATTAAGCACGGGGTAGGAATGGGGTGTTGTTGGAGCTGGCTGACTTCTAAAGCCGCTGTGAGCTAGTTCAGCCTTTCCACATCCCGAACTAAGACAGACGGAGGGGAAAAGACAAAACGAAAAGTTCAGCTAAAGCAAGTGGATTTGTCGGTAAGACGGAAGGGCTTGCTTGCTAAATTGCAGAAATGTGTAAATGTGGGCGTTCAAAGCTACGGAAATACATTTGTATATGTGAGTAATTGGAGGTATTGAGCGAAAACTTTGAGATGCTCCGGCACTAAAGAGCTGTGAAAGAAAAAAAAACGTGTTGTATAAATACATGTTGGGCTGATGTAGTATCTGGGACTTGGGTGGTTGCTCTTAAGTGGGTGGCGCAATTGTCTGAATACAATGCAGCTTTATTTAACAAGCTACACACTGTGGACAAAAGGGAAGGGGGGGGTTGTTCTCATGTTATGTGTTGCTCCCTTGTTTCTGAGACCACGTTGCATTGTTAAGAGGTGGGTACCACTGCATGTTAAACGGTCTGTGTTTGTAATCAATCAGCCCAAGCGTTACAAAGGCAGAACAGGGTTCATTACACATCCGGTTAAGAGAAATGACACTGGTCCACACATCTATCAACTTCACATAGGCCTCGGCAATGTAACACACCATAGGTGGAAACAGGGTGCACACACACACACACACACACACACGCATGCATGCATGCACACATGCATGCAGGCATGCCCACACATACACACACTCACACAAATGCATAGATATATGCTGCACATACACAACTCTTATATATGGTGCATATTAAGCTTAGGTATGCAAACAGATTGCCATGCACATAACGCATTAACATGTGCACATGAGTCTGACCCGTAAGCATAGTTGCGTAAAGAGTGGAATAACCGTGGATGAGATGGCATTTTAGCTGCGTGGTGAATATCTTATACGGGCGCAGTAAAAGAGCGTGCAGGCAATCCATGGAATGTCACCTTTTATGTTTGTACGAATGAATACCTAAATCCTGGCACCGGCTCCCACGAGCGAGCATGTGCATGCCCGTGTGTGTGAGCAGCACGCAGATCTTACTGCGGTTTTGATGTGCTTCTCAGCAAAAACCGGCACGATGAAAACCTTTGTCTTGTGTCCGGTCGCACACGGCCGGATCTAAATCAAAGGCAGGAGAACGGCACGGGCACACGCTCCCACATACACGCCAGCTGTCGGAGGTGCAGAAGAGGGGAGAGAGAGAGTGTGTATATATACAAGCGTCATGAGAGAAGGGGAGGGGGGCAACAACAAACACTTGCTCTTCTTTGAAGTACCCCCCTATCACCTTCCTCCCCTGTCTCTGCTGTCCCCCTCCCCCCTCCCTCGGTCCGTCAGCGAGCCATAAATCCAACCTCTCATCTCCCAGAAAGCCTCTGAAGTTCAGGAATGTCTACATGGGATCTGAGGCCCGGTGAGTTATGGGAACACCTGGGAGGGGTGGGGGGGCCGAGGGGGGAGGAAGGGTGGACTAGGGGCATTCCTTTACCTATGTAGGGTGCAGTGTTGACAGCCAACGAGGCTGATGAATTGGTTGTGGCGGTCACCACTTACGCGGGGCTTGGACATGGCTGTTTGAATTGCAGAGTACTAAAGCTCGCGAGCTGCTCAATTGGACAGACACATGGACACACCCTCGCACACACACATGCGCACCCTCGCACACACATGCACACACACACATACAGGCACTTTTTTTTGTTGTTGCCAGAAATGGGAAAAAAATACAGGCCTGCCTGTCCAGCAGTGAGATCAGAGGAAAGGAGCTTACCGGGAATCTGAGGGGAGGGGAGGGGAGGGGAGGGGGGTATGCGTTATTAGAGGAATGTGGGTTATAAAAACAGAGCATGGATAAGGTCATGTCCCTGTCCTAGCGCTGTCGTTCCCAGCGCGGTATGTCCACATTAATTAAGCCCACGGTCTCTGAACCTACTCATCCGCCCACCCCTGTCCGGCACAGATCTCTGCACAGCACTTTGGAGACGGAAGAGAGTTCTTGTGGTAATCTGGGAAGCAGGGATGTTGCCTTCTCCCTCACCCCCCCCTCCCTGTCTCCCTACCTCTCACTCCTTCTTTCTCTCGCTCTCCATTTCGTTCTATCTCTCTCTGTCATTTTCATCCTGTCTATTTCTCATGCTCTGGTTATATTTTTTGTTGTGCAGGTATTAATTTGTGTGTGTGTGGTTAAGGGTCTGGACAGTAGCCATGAAAATTATTTGGCTAATACACTCTTACACGGCACACACTGTGACAGGCGAGTCAGGAGGCTCCATAAATCAATACCCGGATTAATAAATCATAATTATTGTTTGTCCTTGCAGGAGATGCCTGTTGCCCATCTCGGTGTAGCTCTCAGCCTCGGTATTCCTTTCCATTTCCTGATGTGCAGGCATAAATTTTGCCGTTGGAGCAACTGACTCCTATAGCTGATCTAAAGGATTTAGTCTCAGGCCCAAGTGTCCAATAAAAAAAAACACTCTTTTCCCCCCTTTAAAGGATAACTGATAAAGAATAAATGAGGTGGTTCAAAAATCGAAGCAAAGCACGAAAAGGAAAGATGAAAGAAACCGAAACAAGACAAAATGAGGGGACGCTCTCCTCGTGGCGGAGGGAGCTATGATACACAGCACCGGGAAACCTTGGAAAGATTTAGATTCCCTTTGAGCAGCATTGATTTTGTGAATGATGTCTTTGTAGCCAGCCTGTATGATTACCCACCCCCGCTCGATCAATGCACGCCGAATTTCAAGAACGGCAGCATTTGCAAAAGTCAGAGTATACGTCAGTGCCCGGGTGCATGAAAAACTTTAAGGTCCATCCATCCATTATCTTAACTGCTCATCCTGCTCTCAGGGTCGCGGGGATGCTGGAGCCTATTCCAGCAGTCATTGGGCGGCAGGCGGGGAGACACCCTGGACAGGCTGCCAGGCCCATCACAGGGCTCACACACACATTAATTCCTAGGGACAATTTAGTACGGCCAATTCACTTGACCTACATGTCTTTGGACTGTGGGAGGAAACTGGAGCCCCCGGAGGAAACCCACGAAGAACATGCAAACTCCACACAGAAGACGACCCGGGAGGACCCACCAAGGTTGGACTACCCTGGGGCTCGAAACCCAGGACCTTCTTGCTGTGGGGATGCCGCGCTAACCACTGCGCCACCGTGCCGTCCGGGTCGGACCCTTTAGTCCACTGGTTAAACCTTAAGGTGTCAGATTTAAATGTAGTATCTGCTTGGGCCAGAAATTCCTTGAGGCAAGATAATTCTTTCAGGGCATTGCAACAAGCTTCTTATCTAATCCCTTTGCCTAAGATGTTACACTTAGCATTTCACAATACTTTTTTTTTAAAAATAACACAGCTACTGGGTGAGTGGCTGCTATAGTTGCACACTGTGGATTTTTGCATGTTAAAAACATCCCCAACTGGGGCGCCAGGGTAGCATAGTGGTCTGTTCCGTTGCCTACCAACATAAGGATGCCAGAGCCGGCCCAAGGCATAAGCAGTCGCTTAGGGCCTCCAAACCAGCAGGGGGCCCCCAAGAGCACTTCAAATGTCAAACATGACAGGTTGATAAATATATATATTTGTGTGTGTGATATATCATATCAGTAGTAATCACCAAAAAAACAAAAACTAAATATTTTGACATCATGTTGTTAACAGACTGACAAATGAATGCTACTGGTTTAGTCATTTCCGCTGCCTATATCAGAGCTGGGGTCAGGTTCATGCGCGTTATAACTGTAAGCAAGTACATCGCGACAGTAGGTCACCTAAAAGTGTTTATCCGTCTGGCGCAGAGAAGCGAAAGAGGCGCAAAGCAGAGGAGGACAAAAAACAGCAGGATAAAGGTATGTTTCCAAGACCAGTTATGGGGGGGCAAAATCAAATTCTGCTTGGAGCCCCATAAAGCTTTGGGCCGGCTCTGTGAGGATCTCCGGTTCGACTCCCCGCGTCACCTCCGGCTTGGTTGTGCGTCCCTACAGACACGATTGGCCGTGTCTGCGGGTGGGAAGCCAGATGTGGGTATGTGTCCCGGTCGCTGCACTAACGCCTCTTCTGGTGGGTCGGGGGCGCCTATTCAGGGGGGAGGGGGAACTGGGGGGGGGGTAGCGTGATCCTCCCACGCGCTACGTCCCCCTGGTGAAACTCCTCAATGTCAGGTGAAAAGAAGCGGCTGGAGACTCCACATGTATTGTGGTAGTCTGCAACCCTCCCCGGGTCGACAGAAGGGGTGGGGCAGCGACCAGGACGGCTTGGAAGAGTGGGGTAATTGGCCAAATACAATTGGGAGAAAAGGGGGTTAAAAAAAAGTTACACGTTTCTGATGTTCTCCAAAGGATTATGTCTACGGCAAATAATGTGCCCCGGCACCTCATCTTCCTTAATTAACAAAATGTCAGCCATAGCGTTTAATTTTCTCTAAATAATCAACTACCAAGGGACCTATTTTAAGAGCAAAATGGTTGTCAAGCAATTTTGTAGCAATACACAACCGAACTTAAGGGAATACTGATGTAATTCAGGGTTATTCGCTCAGTGATTGCCATGAAACAGCTTAAGATGTTTTCAGGTAACACGTTTTGCACTTAAAACATCCTTATATTGATGCTTTTTTGAGGGGTTTCTTATCCCAAAGAGTTTGTTGCAAGCGGACACAGGAAATAATAAGATATAGGAGGAGCGGTAGGAGAGAATTAGCGAGAGAGGTAATTAGAAGGGGAAAGCAATGAGAAAAAGACAGGCAGAGAGAGCGAGAGAGGGGGGGATAGAGAGGGGGGAGGGACGGAGAGAGCGAGAGAGAGAGAGGGGGGGGGGAGAGGGGAGGGAGGGAGAGAGAGAGAGGGAGAGTGAGCGAGCGAGAGAGAGGCAGGGAGAGAGAGGGAGAGAGAGAGAGGGAGAGAGGGAGGGAGGGCGAGAGAGAGAGAGAGAGAGAGAGAGAGAGAGAGAGAGAGAGAGAGAGAGAGAGAGAGAGAGAGAGAGAGAGAGAGAGAGAGAGAGAGAGAGAGAGAGAGAGAGAGAGAGAGAGAGGGAGAGAGAGGGAGAGCGAGCGAGCGAGAGAAAGAGGCAGGGAGAGAGAGAGGGAGGTAGAGAGAGAGAGAGGGAGGGAGATAGTGAGAGAGGGGGGGAGGGAGAGAGCGAGAGAGAGAGAGGGGGAGAGAGCGAGCGAGAGAAAGATAGAGAGGGGGGGAGAGAGAGAGGGAGGGAGAGCTAGAGAGTACTCACAACATTAAGTTCAAGGTTTTTTCCTTGCAAGAATTCAACGTGAAATGATTGTCAAGGTGATATGACTCTCCGAGTCTTCCCGCCTGTCTAGTGCTCCGCTTTATTGAGTGGATATTGAAACCTTGCACATTCTTGGCCCCGCCAGCTCTGTTTTGCGCAAAGCATAGACTGACAGCACAAAGGTTTGCTGCTTGAATTACCTTTCATTGTGGGGGGAAGTGTAGCGCTACACCCTATGTTCTTTCCTCATGGTTAGGTAATGGGAGGGTGTCGCGCTGAAGCGTTCAGACGGTGGGCTGCACCCTGCAGTTCTCCCACACTGTGATTGCCGTGGCTGCTGGCATGGGAAGCCGGGACGGTTCAGGCCTATTATTTGTTTTGACTCTTAAGGTTACACGTGTGAAAGGAATGTCTTTGGACAAAGAGAAAATGTGGGTGGTGGGAATTTTTATTTTGCACACTGTAACACTCAATAAACTGCTGACTAGCTGAACATTATTTTACACTGTAAGACAAGTGACAAAACAAAAGGAAGTGTGTTGTTTTCATGGGGTTTTCTAACCAAATGATTTCTGGCTCGTAAGCCGGACAATTACGCAAGTAGACAACTACGAAAGACACGTCTGGCCGCCCTGTTCTGTAGGGTGTTGCGAAAATTAGTGACCAAATAAAAACTATATCTACATTGGAGAATACATTTTTATTTTATTTTTTTGCCCCTTTTTCTCTCCAATTGTACCTGGCCAATCACCCCGCTGTCTGAGCTGTCCCTGTCGCTGCTCCAGCCCCTCTGCTGATCCGGGAGGGCTACAGACTACCACATGTCTCCTCCCATACATGTGGAGTCGCCAGTCGCTTCTTTTCACCTGACAGTGAGGAGTTTCACCAGGGGAACGTAGCGCTTGGGAGGATCATGCTATTCCCAGTTCCCCCTCCTCCCCCAAACAGGCACCCCGACCGACCAGAGGAGGTGCTAGTGCAGCGACCAGGACACATACCCACATCCGGCTTCCCACCTGCAGAGACGCGGCCACTTGTGTCTGTAGGGACACAAGAGGTAACACAAGGATTCGAACCAGTGATCTCCATGTTGGTAGGCAATGGAATAGACCGCCACGTCACCCGGATGCCCATTTGGAGAAGAATTTGCAGAGATTATTTCGTAAGAAACCCACACAACAGGTAGTGCTCTTCTAACGTGGATTTGGGTGAATTAGGGCAACGTTTCTTGTGTCAGTGCAGTCTGTTATAGCAGAAAGGAGGTCATGTGTAGGCCTGGATGACAGAAAAACACAAGGCAGATTTTACAGGCAAAGCAGATTTTATCTTTAAATTCTACAAAATTGAGATATTTATGAGAGCTGCTGGGACGAACATGCCAACAGTGCGCCTGTTGGACAGACTGTTTAGCATAAAGCCAAATGAAAACATCCTAAGAAACTTTCATTGGCAGGAGTGTACAGAATTTCCCAGGGTCAAGTTATAAGGTTGACTGACTATTAATGTTAACGGCAACGCTACCGAGATTTATCCTCGAGCACCGGCTCAGGCCATTAAAAGAAGAACGCCTACGCAGCCGCATGAGCTTCAACACGTATACAAATTATGAGACAAATCATACACCACGGCCCTATCCTTTTGTATCTTACTCCTGGCAGTCTCGTCTCGCCTTCAGCAAGCCATGTCCAATCATGTTCAAGAGACGATGATACTGCAGACTCAGCCATAAAACCCCCTAATGCTTGTCTAGAACGAGTTCCTCCGTCTTTCCCCCTCCTACAGAGCTAGGTAAGCACCTGGACACAGCCCAAAACGCCTGCCTGCCACCGTGTCCGTCTTCATCACTACAGGCCTGGACGCCCTCCTCTTATGTCTGCACTCTTGCCCACCTATCTGCCCAAGTGATTGACAGACGGACTTCTATTACGTCTCCTCGCGGTGAGCTGTAATCATTTCAATGTAACCCTGCACCATTACAGAACGATGCCAGCCGAAACATTTGTAAGGTACAGAAACCTAGTGTGGCAGCACAAAGCCCAATTTACATAGAAATGACCCAATTACAAAGCACTGCCGCAGCCAATGGATGCTATCATTCAAAATGACTACTCAAAGTAACTGTGCACAAGTCTCCAACAGGCTACAGCCTCAAGCCAACACTAACATTGAGGGAGCAAGTGGCCAGCCATAAGTAAGGAATGTGCTGTTTCAGCAGTGTGGAGGTATTTTGTCATCAAGTGTCACATGTCCTCTTGCCCTTCTGTGTATTGATTCTCTCTGCAGTACAGGCAGTGAGAGGACAAAGCCCATACAGGAGACTCGCAGCGTTAGACAACGGCACGAAAATAGCCAAAAGCTGGGAATGCCAACTGCACATGGCCAGCTCCCACCTGAACTGCAGTCGTTTATTTACCATCTGATTTCTCCGAGACATGTCACACATGAAAGTCGTGGATTTTGCCACGAGACAAGTGATGTTGCGCTTGTAGATGCCGGTCCAGAACCTGAAAGGTCACCCCCCCCCCCCTTGTCCTTGATAGGCAAGCAAGCCATTCTGTTAAGCCAGCTAATTTGGACCAGTCACAGCTTTGTCTGGCATCAGGGTCAAATCATAACACCCCTGCACAACATTTGCATAGAAATATCTTAATTAAGGCTTCAGCCTAAGCCAGGTGCAGGTGGCCATGCAAACGATTCGTTCAACAGCCAAATGATAGATTAACTATGCATGAATATGATCAGTTATTCATTCTTGCAAAAACCTAAAAAAAAAAAAAGAAGAAAAAAGTCAGTCATTTTCAGAAGCATACTAATTCACATTTACATAGAGATGAAGCCTGATGCAAATAAGTGAAACACTTTGTGCTTGAAAGGGGTCCCCTGGCTGCACTGAGGCGTCAGCAGGCACAACCCGGTGGAATAGGAAAGCCCGTCAAGCATGTCAATCAAAACGGTGGATGATGTTTGAGGTGAAGCAGACAAGAGAGAAAAAAAAATTAGGCGCTGGAAATGTAACACAACAAGGCCCTTACAAGGGTGCTAATGTCACGGCTGGCTAATTCCAAGATGTGATAAACAAAACAGGATGTTAAAACATGTGGTAGACATTTGAAATATGCTGAAGTTCTGTCTTTTTGTACTGCAACGTAACGCTGCCGTCTTGGTTTTAAACACAAACAATGAGCAGAGCTGGTGAAATTTGTGAGCGGACCGTCATTTTAAAGTTGCCTTTCTCGCAGTATTAGCATATAAATTAGGCCGTAAAATAGTGGCCGAGCGGCAGATAGATAAAGCATTTGTCCTGTGCTCTTTATTAACTGAAAAATACAAACACAATGTGGTTATAAGGTGAAATAAAGTTAATTACTATCTATACGCTGACGTTTGTCTTTATGTGACATAAGTTTGAAGCGTCCACACATGCCTTCAGAACAATCTAGAGAGGAAGCTCGAGGGACAACACGTAACACATGGGATGGAATCGAGCCTTCTTTTTTTTTGGACCCCCCCCCCCCTTTTCTCCCTAATTGTATCCGGCCAATTATCCCACTCTTCCAGCTGTCCACAGTCGCTGCTCCACAACCCTCTGTCAATCCAGGGAGGGCTGCAGACTACCACATGCCTCCTCCGATACACGTGGAGTCGCCAGCCGCTTCTTTTCACCTGACAGTGAGGGGTTTCATCAGGGGGATGTAGCGCATGGGAGGATCACGCTATTCCCCCCAGTTCCCCCGTCCCCCCCACCGACCAGAGGAGGCGCTAGTGCAGTGACCAGGACACATACCCATATCCGGCTTCCCACTCGCAGACACACCCAATTGTGTCTGCAGGGACGCCTGACCAAGCCGGAGGTAACACGGGGATTCGAACCGCCAATCCACGTGTTGGTAGGCAACGCAATAGGTCGCCACGCCACCCGGACGCCTGAAATCGAGTCTTGACATTCACCCAGATTTACCTTCTCAATACTGCTGCTGGCATTAAATGAGGTAGCTTGAGGAGCAAAACTGTAGACAGGTTTGGGTAGACTATCTTGAAAAAGTATGCAGCGCCTGAATACTGAATACGCTGTCCTAAATATAACCAGTAACGGATTCAGTTACAATACTTGAAAAGAGTAATTTACTCTGATTACATTTAGGATACATCTTCAAAAGGCACGTGTGGAACAGCTGTGCTGCGTCATGAATATTATTCATGCCCTATTGTTTATTCCTTGGTGTTAGTGGTGTCTTCATGTCATTATCTCAATATGTCTTAACTATCTGCCAATTACCGCTTTGCTCTACTGACATGTGGTGCACGCGGGCTAAAATGTGTGTGGGCCGATTTGAAAATAGTTGATCTTTTTTTTTAAAGATTAAATCATTACCTTTAATTGGGTGCAGGGTCAGCGAAGGGGCATATGAGTTTCCCCGTGGGGGTCTTTTCAGTTGACCTCACCTCTCTATTACTATTATTATTTTATTGCATGGATGAGAGATAGGCTGATAGGGAAATGAAAATTCACACACTAAAACTGCGCTCGCACACGCACACGCACACACACACACACACACACACACACACACACACACACACACACACACACACTACATGAATGACGGTGCACAGGGAAGGCAATCCTTTAAGGCAAATCAGATGTAATCTATGTCTCTTATCATGGCTGAGTTGCAGAATGCGGCCTAATTCCATTTAAAAGACACCTCCCTTCCATTCGGTTTTCAATTGTCATGTGCTTGCACTCATTTCCCAATGAAACGTGCACACGGTCCCACCTCTAATGTACTGACACGTATTAGGAGGGAAGTAAACGTATTCTCAGAAAGTAACTGTAATCTGAACACCGGCATTTCAAAATGTAACGTGGGTGAATACAGACACGTCATTCCTGTATTCTGAGTACGTAACAGTGTGTAACTCATATTGGGTCACTACCCAACCCTGATGAAAATCAAATGGCCATTAAATAATCCTCGTTTGGTTGAAAAACAAGTCATATCAATGGGATAAATGCACACACACACACACACACACACACACACACACACACACACACACACACACACACACACACACACACACACATATATATATATAGGCTATATTATTGTTTGGAATCTATAGAAAAACCAAACATGATGAAATGATCTTTTGCTTTCCAGGCAGTCTTGCTGAGATAAAGCCTTTTTTCCCCCTCTTCTTCTTCTTCTTCTTACCACGTAGATCACATGCAAGATATTATTACGTGGCAGCCTTTACAGATGACCGATCGAAAAGATGCACTTTGCCCAATGAGGATTGCAGACTTTAAAGATGGGACAAGGCAGGCAGGATGTAATCCTTTCCATAATATGAAAGCAGAGCAGCGCTGTGGAAAACAGCTGGAGAGATGTATGAGGCGGTTCCCCTGTGTATGATTTACTCTGACAGAGCCCTGCACAAACCAATTCCCTACTCCAGGATGCAACTGTCCTTCCTGGCTGAACGCATTGGTCATAGCATTTAGGAAAATCTGTTTTTTTGCAAACAAGACCTCTTTCAAAGGTATTTGGATTATCATAGACAAGGACTCCTTCTAAAGCCATCAGCCTTACGCTGGCTTCCCTCTCACCCATTCTCATCTTTTTATCTCTCGGATTACCATGCCACACCACCTCACTTTCTATTTCTTTCTAACTCGCCCTTTTTTGTTCCCCAACACTTTTTTCCCACTTTTCTCATTCGTTCGTTCTTCTCTAATGTGCACAGCGTCGAGTAAAAAGTTAAAAACAAAGCAATATGTCAGAGATTATATAAGAGCTGTCGTACCACACATCCCTGACTCTCGCTCTCAGATACGTCCCTTCGCAGAAAATATCACAATCTAAATGCAGTGTCATGGACCTCTTGGATGGCACTGTCAAGTCAGGACACCTTTAGATTTGATTAGATTCGAAAACCGAACTGGCCGTATGCACGCCAAGATGAAAAGAAGTGGTCTTTTTTTCTCTCAGCAAAAAACAAACAAACTTTACATAGATGGCGGCACGAATTCACGTTTGCAGCGGCCTCACGCAGTACCATCCATGCAGTGTCTTTGTCCACGTCTACGTCTAAGTTCTGTCTTCGTTTGATGGCTGGGAGAGCTGGCGCTAGATCAGGCGGGAGAGCTTGGTCTGCTGCGTCCTGTGGACCCAGGGACCACGGCCCTGCCCGGAGCTGCGCCCGAAGAGGAATCACAGAGGGCGGTCTGACAGGACGCAGAAGTGGGGCAGGCTAAGCTAACTGCCAGCCCATGCAGACCAGCAGTTCCAATAACACTGAGGGTGGTCTGGCGGCGGCCTCGCCTGGCATTTGACTGTGGTGTTTTTGGTGTTGTCGTGCGGAGTGCATGGAAGTGTGTCGAGGGTGTCTGGCTGAGGGAGCCTGGTCTTCTGTGTCCGGTGGGCCCAAGGGCCACGGCCCCTGCCCGGAGCTGCGCTGAAGAGGAAACACCGAGGTCAGTCTGACAGGACGCGGAAGCGGGGCAGGCTAAGCTAACGGCTAGCCCATGCAGACCGGCAGTTCCGACAGTCATCCTGGCTGGAGTTTGTTCCCTTGGACGGTGATTTTTTATTTTTTATTTTTTAGTTTGGATATATGTGTTAGTTTGGATATGTGTGTTCTTGTAGTTCTTCTAGTTTTTGGATATGTGTTTTTGCCTTTATGTTGCACTCCTTTGGGCTGGGGGAAATTATATTTCATTTCATTTCATTTCATGTACGCAAGTAAATGAAATGACAAATAAAGTGTTACTGATTCCTGATTCCTGATGCAGACCTCCTCCCTTCCATTTGTGAAACTTCTTTTATTACAGGAGTGGCCCTAGATAGGACAATGTGAGGCTCTGACCTCGTACCAACTTTTTTTGGCTTGGCATAGCCCAGGCTGTTGTGCCAGCAGTAGCATGGCACAACAGCCTGGACCCCTGGCCCGTGCATGCCCCCACACCAGATCCTGCTCCACCCCATGTCTTTGTCAGTCCCCCAGTTGCCCTTCATGGCCTGTGCCCACTCAGCTGTGACTAAGTGACTCTCCCCCTAGTATGAGCTGCTTTTCATAATGAAATCATTCAGTCGTGCACAGGAAGGTCCCTGCACTGTGCAGCCATGAAGGAATGCCAGTTATGTCCTTCTATCTCGACATGGCAGGTCCTGCTGGGAGGGAGACAACCAATGTCAGCCAGTCCACGAGGGCCTGGCTTTTCGCAATCGTCTTTAGTCTTTTTGAATCATGCAAATTCGTTGGATTTAATTAAACGCTTGCTTTGTATCGTCACAGGACTACATCTATATATTTTTATTGGTCTTTGTCCGTTTCGGTAACAACTTTTTCCGCTAATGATGCGTAAATTGTGTCGATTACTTTTTAGGTTCTGCTGTTGTAACGTGCATAAAGTGCTTGGAAAAATAGAAGAAAAAGATTAGCCGAATCCCGATCACACAATAAATGTTATAAGAACGTCCTTAAGGTGTCATTGGAAAAAAAGTTATGAATGATGAAACAGAGATAATGAAAACCTTCACTACTAACCACTGAGTTTGTATGCACAGCTGCGTCGCCCTTCACTTGTGTAATTCTGGACCGTCTGAGAATGTGGTTGGGTATGTCTGTGCATGTGTGTGTGTGCGTGTGTGTCTCCATGGGTGTGTGTGTGTGTGTCTCTCCATGGGGAGCTGTCCTGATCTCCTAGAGAATGTTTGCTATGTGGAGGCTTCGTTTGCTTACCTGGGGCCTCTGCTAAGGCCTGCTGTGAGACCCCGGGCTGTGTGACTGTATGAGCTGGATTGCTGCTCCACTGACAAAGACAACAAGCACATCTGGACTGGAACCATTAGATGACCAGGGAGAGGCACCATGTGAATGGCTATCATCTAGTGGATTATACATTACTGGACTGGTGCTTGGAGCAACCAATGAGTAATTGCAAATGCAACACACACACACACACACACACAACAGCGACAACAAAAGAAAATGCTCTTAAGAGATGTCGTTGCCTCGGGTTAAAGGGTGGAGAGATTGTGCAGTGATTGAGTTTGTGTGGCGAGCTAACACAAGCCAGACGGCAACACTATGAGAGGAACACATGTGACTGGTTGGAGGGCGGCCGCGCCGCGTTAATATCCACCGTTGGCCTGAATAGGGCTGCCATGCTCCCTTTAAAGGGAGCAAACAGAAGAGAAAACAAGAGTAGGCCTTCTGGTGTAACAGAATACATAAAACAACTCCTGGAGACGACGAAACTTTCATTTTCTATTTGACTTAACAACACATGAAGACGGCAGCACAGCGGGGGGAGGCGGATGTGGGTGGAGAAGAGGAGGAGGGGGAAATGGTGCATGTGTGTATGTGTGCTAGGGACGTCTGGTTTAGGCATGCAGACCTCGGTTCAGCATTGTTGTGATCCCCAGTGTCTGCAGCCCGTCGTAAATCTCTCCAGAGTGCTCAGCATCGACAGACGTGCCCTAGAGCAAGACACCCAGCTGCAGCCAACGTCCTTGCGACCCCCCCCCCCCATACATCCCTTCAGCTCCTCTCCACCCAGCAACACCCAGCAGCTCATATCACGTTAGTGACCTGCTTTCCTGTACACAACATGCAGTGCACATATTGATCCCCAGGTCCCCTATTACAGCTGCTGCAGCCAGCTCGGCCGGGGGAGGAAAAACAACAAAAAACAAAAATCTCCGGCTCCACCTGCTCAAAGCACAGCTGTGTCTCTAACGCTAATCGCTACCAAAACAGAGAAAAATACAGATCAATGCCGCAGACACACATTCAGCGAGCCAGGCGTCTGTTGGGTTCGAATGGGTCATAGAGCTTAAACTCCTGGCCGTTGCGAACGCGGGCTCTTCTGCCCGACTATCATCGAGTCCACCTGCCCGCCTGGCTCTCTGAAGCAGTGAAAAATGTAGTAAAAAAAGTCCCTGGAGCCAGCCATCAAAGGGCAGCGTGAAAGAAACCAGATGAGGTGCAGGACAGAGGGGAGCGCTGGGGAGCATTAGACCCTCAAAACATTTTTATCACTCGCATCCCCTCCTCCTATGTGCCCCCTAAGTCTAAATCCGTCAGATCAGACTCGATGCTGGGCCTGTGTGCAACTAATGAGGAAAATATGTTCTCAAGTTGGGGGGGAAATCGCATGCACGTTGCGGCGATGCGAAGTGACAGTCTATGAGGCAAATGTACAGCTGAACTAAAGGTAGTGCACGAGCGTCACTCGCCGCTCTTAAATCCCCTTCACGGGGATTACATGGCCCACTTTTTACTTTGACGTCCACCTATAAACACAAAGCTGCCCTTGGTTTGGGGCTTGCTGCTAGTTTCCAACACATCGCTTGTCTAAAGGGATCTCTAGTTTATCAGCTTGTTGACTGAGCCAATGAGTGCATGGTCTATATTACTCCACACATATGACAAATATCTTCTAAGTTTGCTCTATGCACTTTTTTGGGTCATTTGTAGTCAGGAAAAGTCTGCACATCAACCTTTCAAAAAAAAAACTCAAGGGATAAGAGACGTCAGTTCCCCTTTAGCAGATGATGTTTATGGGTCGAGATTATGGAGGGATTACTGATTCCTGTCGTGGCCTGTCTCCAACTGAGAAAAAAAAAGGCGTCTGGGTAACCGGGTGCTAGGGGAAACTATTTCAACTGTGTACATGGGGGCCCTGCAGCGGACCGGCGCAAGATCTTCAAAAAGAAAAGAAATTCCAGAGGGGCTACAGAGACCAGACAAATACTCCGACCGAGCATTGTGACGGTGTTACAAGAAATACACGGGTTGACACGAATCAACTTAAATTACAACATATTTATCAAAAAATGACAGGAGCCGCTTGACTGTTACAATGCACATTAAATTAGTGGAGCGTCGAAGGTCAAAAACAGGCAGACAGCACTAATATTTACAACATGTACACTATTTTACACGTGACATTAAGGCCGATCATACAATCCATATGCAATTACACGAGAGCAGGTGCTTGCTGTTAAGATCTGATTGTGCAAACCATTTTCTATATAAAAAAAGTGAGACAAATGTGCCAACAGATTAAACGAAAACCAGTATTCAAGTGTCAACTTAGTATGTTAAGGCTTCATAGAAAACCAATGCACATTAAAGGCTGTTATGACACCGAGCGACACCGAAATATCTATCACATTTACGCCTAGTTAGCACATATCACCCAAGTGGATGAAGTCAGAATGTAGGAAATTAATTCAAGGTAATTGTGTCTCGTCCCCTCTGTGAGGCACATCGGGACAATGCCCTACGGCCTTCTCTATGGGGAGCACGTATAAACACACACTCTTTCTCGTACTTATAAAGTGGACAACACACTTTATTCACAAGAGGTAGTTCGCCGTGGACATTCAAGACAGTTGCGTGTGAGGTGCGTTGGCTCAACACGGGCGTCCCCTCGAAAATCGCACGTGTGGTGAGTTCAATTCCCATCCCCTGTGCGCCGTTACAGGACCTGGAAGCACACCGGCACCGCTCACCCCTGGCTGTACTTGGCCTCGCAGCGTAACATGTGCCTGTACAGCCTGTCTATCCGGTCCTGCAGAACCCCGGCATGTTCGTCGGAGAGGAAGCCCAGCTCCCCGGCCAGAGGCTCGTTGTCCCGGTACAGCTGCAGCAGCCTGGGCCCGGCGTCGCGGCGCCGGTGCAGCTCCGCGACGCGTCGCGCCGTCCGCCTCCTGAACACGCACGCCGAACGCAGCGCCGCGTCGTGGTACGTCTCCCACATGCGCAGCACGCGGAAGCCGTGCACGAGCCCAGCCTCGTTGTCCACGAAGACGAGGCGGCTGCGCGCCGCCTCCCGCAGCAGGTTGCTCGCGTCCCGCTCCATGGCGCGCGCATCCCACTGCAGGCTGAACACGTTGCTAACGAGCCGGTCGAAGTTTGCGCTCACGTAGTCGAACGCGAGCAGGTCCGTCCACTGCGCCAGCTCGAGCAGCTCCCGCGTCGTGCCGTTCCAGAGGTCGGTGCGGAGAGGATGCAGCCCGCTTCCGGTTCCGTTTGCGCCGCCGCCGCTCACCTGTCTGAGCGGCGCAGGTATGGCGACCCCGGTCAGGTTGGACACCCACTTGGTGAGAGATACGACGGCCCGTTCACCCCACTGCAGCCCGTCTATTCTCCTCCTCACGGCAGCCCATTGGTCGCTGTCGACGTCCAGCCGGGCCAGAATCAGAGGCGGGACGTTAGTGATGCCCAGCAGACTGGCGAGGTAATAGGTCAAAGTCTCGCCCTGCACTTGGTCCGCATTTATCCCGTAGCGGACGCAGGCTTTGGTTCCATCTGAGAACGTGGCGAGCTGGTTGGATATCCTGCCACATCCGGGCTCCAGCTTCACTATCCGGTGACCCCGAGCCTTCTCTCGCCAGCTGCGGGCGTATTCTTCCGTAAAACCGAGCGGGATGTGATTTTCCAGCCACTCGCTCCAGAAAATACCGTCCTCGACGGGGGAGGCGAATTTGGGTCCCTCCCGCTGCGTTGACCCCTTGTTATCCACATTCATATGGTAATCTCGACTCGCTAAAGAGACGGGTTGATCCCGCTCACCCGTGAGGTTGTGAACCCCGAGTCTGCCCCCCAAGTGTGCTCTCTGGGCGACCGGAACGGCGAGCAGAGCCCGGAAAGTTTTGGAGGAGAGGTCCGTGGACTGATCGGGGTGAAAGTACCCCGCGTTCAGTGACTGGAGCCTGCGTTTATACCGCTCCAGCCGGTTCTCCAGCGTGCTCCACACGTAGAAAACACTGGCGCAAGTGCACATAAAGAGCAGCGCGAAGAAGTTGGCCGAAACAACCCTCATGGTGAACTGGGGACGGGACCACTCACTAACGAGTTACCCCGGCGTTATTTGAAGCACCACACAACACTCCGGTGCTAGTTTCCAAAAAAAAAAAATCCGACCTCATTCAGTCCAACTTGGGTGGTTTGTGAGCGCGCTACGCCGGGTGTCCCATCCAGTCTCAAGGGGGTACCGTTTGAATCACAGGCGGCTTCGTTAAACCAGCGTGAATCGCGTCTCCGGTTGCGGTCGGACGCCTCATAATAGCCGCTCTCTGTCGGTGGTGTCGAGGGCACCGACGCTCACAATCCCGAGAGTGCCCAGGGTTGTCAGACGATCGTCGCGTACTCCCATCGCAGGACCGCCTTTCTCTCTCGCTCTCTCTCTCCCCTTTCTCCCCGCCGGGTGCTGAGATGGGTTTGATTTGTGTGGCTCCGGCTCACAGGGACACTAGGCGGCGGAACACGTGACTCCGCAGCGCTGTGGTTGTAGGCGTATCGTGGGAAGGACGCTTCAGAGAGAGGAGCCCAGCGAAGCGCGGTACATGGGCAAACGCCGCGCTAGGGGCGCTCAACAATTTATTCTGGATCAGACGCCGTTATGATAATTGATACACCCGGGCCGGAGCGGTTGCGTTTTATTTATTTATTCGGTTGGAAATAATAATCTCATTATATAGGCAAATGATATTCCTGGTGTGCACTACCAACCCCAGATATCCATGCCAGCGAGGCACAGGTTTGCGGAACCGGATTGGCTAAGAAGGTTTCCACATAACCAGGAACGTCTCGGTTTGGCTCACAGGGATCAGAATTACACTTGTGTGGCGCAAATTACAACACACTGATTTTACTTTACCCTAAAAGGATAAAGGAAGTGAAACTATAACAATAATAATGATAATAATATCATTTAACGGCATTTTCCGTGATAAAATTCGGATTTTGTCATATTGTAATACACAATTGTGTCGCCTAAAGTAATGATTAAGAGAATCTATAACCTAACATTTCTCACAAAGGAAGTATGACATGTGACGGAGTATAATAATAATAATAATAATAATAATCAATCTTATAGCGCCTTTCTAACACTCAAGGTCGCATAACAACAAATGAGGTGAAACAAGACAACAAATAGACATAGCACATCAGGGGTGGATGGGAAGGGGGGCTACGAGAGGGCAAAGCGGCAGCCACACACGACGCCAGCAGGCTTCAACAGATACAAAAGGGCAAGGAAAAAAAAACTGTGGACGTTGATTTTCTGTAGGAGTTTACTCCCGTAGCCTATTCCTCCCCCGGGGTAACCACTAGGCAGTGGCCCTATCTAACCCATAGCTGGGGGTTTGCATAGTATTCATTTAAAACTAGACTAGCTTGGTCTTGTCAGAAAGGCACGAACAGAGGAAAGCCTCTTGGATGAGAGGTGAAACGTCTCCACGGGTATATACCAAGTCCAGTTGCACTTGATTCAACTCCTTTGGATAACCATGACCTGGATGAGTGAGAACATTCACAGACATATTCATTTAAAAGTAGTTTTGGTTGGATGTCACACTTAATGTTACCAGACAACTCAATGGGATGAACTTCAGCTGGATCCATGGTGGTTTTTTTTTACATAGTGTTTTTACATACATAAGCAGATTTCATCACACACACACACACACAGACTGTGTAAAATCCCATATGATTATTGTGATGATGAAATTTTCCATATCGCCCAGCACTACTATAAACAGATACATACCAATAAACAGAATTAACAGAATTGCGTATACTGAGTATCACACTGGGATAATTTTACTTTGTGTGTTGTATCGAGAATATGGCATACGATACATACATGATAAACGGAGGATGGTAGAGATCAATATAGTGTTGATAATGGACTGAATTGCTAGTAAAGGGGGATGAGTAGCTACATTCACCCACTGTTACAGCTCAGCAAAAGAAAACGAATAGGACCTGCAGGCATACTTGCGAAACCGTCCAGCTGCAAGGGACCCACATTGGCTGACATTTTCAGAAAAAAAAAACCAAAACCAAAAAATCAAATCCCAGCACTGTTTAGATTCCAGTCCTCTTTATAGGCAGCCCATAACATGGTGTCTGGTTGTGGGCATTTGGTATTCACATGTGACGCAGTTATGTCATTCTCAGCAACTGGTTTGTGTATTTGATTATTTTCCTTAAAGTGCTGGGTTACAAAAAGTCATCTCCTGCTCATTTCATCCTCCTCTCAAGCTTTCGTGAAGACGAGTTTGACATGCACAGACACAGACACACACATCTTGATTGAACTATTCCCTCATTAGCATCGCTCACACACTCTATGATTCAAGTCATGTTTTTGTACTCTGTATCCTGACCCCTAGTTTCCTAATCAAATTAATTGGGTCATTTTTATAGCAACATGCTAGCATGCTAAATTGCCCAAGCCCAGAAGACAGTGCCCCAGACAAGAATACTCAATCACCCTGACTAAAATAGCAAGATGTCCAACAACTCATGATGCTCTTAATGCCCGGAAACCCCCGACTGTTAGGAGTTACTGTTCTCATACTTTGATTCGTGTTATCTCACAATGGAAGACAAGATGAGGGCACAGAACTAAATAAAGCACAAGTAGATGAAACATGACCATGCTACTGTATTTAATTACAATCATAAAATGGCTGTAGGAGGGGGTAGACAACCTATTAGAGATACTGTACCAATCTAGTTTGGTGCTAGACAGACATTGACTTCAGTTCCTCATTAGGGGTCTTGAGAGTTTTGCAGAAGAAATAGAAACAATTTCAATTCGTATATATTTTTTTCAGCTCAATAATGTAGATTTAAAGTAGGCGGCACTGTCAAGAGAACCAAAATTCTCTGGACAGACCAAAAATAGCCAGGCACTATTTGCGAGTTGCTGAATAACAGGAAACGTCTTGTGTACCGCTGCTTGGCCAAACACAAACAAACGGCTCTTTGTTTGTGTTTGGCCAAGCAGCGGTACACAAGACAGCTTTTTCAAATCTCCAAATGTATCTCAAAAAGACGCATCCAAATTAGAGAGAGAGAGTGATGAAAAGACACCGCTAGGCACACTATGTGCCTAGCAGTGTCTAGGGCACTTGTAGATTAGAATACTCGTTCCAATATACAAGTAAACAGTTTATCTGAAATACACTTTCTGATGATGGAATTTGTCAAAGTGCTTGTGCATATCAGTAGCAACGTGCAGCGACACGACATGCAGTTGGTATAGCTGCATTTCCAGTTGCATTTTCTTGTAGACCTACTACTGTTACAAGTTCACTGTCTAACCTTTGACAAGTCGAAGGAGGTCCCCTGTCCCTTTCAACTTGGACCTAACATCAAGCCTTTAAGCTCTCGGGATCCGGACATATGAAATGAAGCGGGCTGTTAAATGCAAGTTGGAATTCTGCGTGATAGATTTCCACATTTGAGAAGTGTGGCAAAACTCCCGGTAACCCCTGTACCGACTAGTTTGGTCTGCAGCGTGCATACGCTGGGGTGTCCCATTCTTTTGGCACAAGTGTAGACATGTTCAGATATCAAGCCTATCTGTTTCCTGCCATGTGTTATCTGCAGGTCAGCATACCTCCGAGCCCCTGCTTGCTGCATTCCTCCCTCTGCTTACCTCGTAAAAAATCCATGTGAGTCTCGGGAGAGCTGTAACGGAGCTAGCTTCCCTCCGCCAGCCATGGCTGTCTGTGGTCAGTGTTGCAGTGACATGACAGAGCCCATATACCGTCTGTCATTGTGTCCACTATGACACAGTATACCCGGGCCTGGCTGTCTGGACTGGCCACAGCTGTGATAAGATCCTGGATACTCTGTGTGGTGCCTGTCTGCTACTGTCTGATGGACGAGGGAGGGGAAGGGAGGCAAGGAGTGAAATGGACGGAGGAGGGAGAAAGTCCATCAGGCTCCTGTCATTTTCCTCCACTTTCTGAGCTTCGTTCCCGCTGAGCAATAACTCATAGGTCCCTTGATGCTTTGCATCAGGCTGTTTCCTGGGCTGAATAATGAACGTGTAGGCCCTCTATTAGCGTTGAAAGCTATGATCATTTCATAGGGCCAGACAATTACGCAAGTTCAGAGATATAGGGTAGGGGGGGTGTCCTGTGGAATGAATTAATTTTCCTCTTGTGTGTATGGTTTATATGTAGGGTAGAAATTAATCCCCTCCAGGCAGGGGATTATGTGTTTGCATGGATGTTTTTTTTTCTTTCTTTGAACACGCAGCGCTTGTCTGTGTCTATATTGTGTGATATTAGTAACAGAGCAGAAGGTTTCATACTAGTACGTGAGCAGAACCAATAATAAAATGCATATAAAGGGGATTTATTCATTTTCATTCGCCCAGCAAACTCTTAATACCCAACATGAACGTAGGCCGCATGATATCGCCATCTGGTCAGAAAATGAACACGTGCTTCTCGCTGCTCTAAATGGCCGAATCATCAGTTATGGTAACGTTACAGGATATTCAAGGACGTATCCTTAAAATAGAGACTTTAATGAGCTGCCCGAAGTGAGTCATTAATGATACGTATCCTTTAACAACTGGCAACATGGTAGTAGAGTGGGTGTTACGAGGCCACGCTTGGGAAGAGATGATGAGTCGTCAACACTCGTCTCAAGTTCTGCAAAGCTTGTGAACAATGCATCTACTGCACAGATTCGACCCGACAGTAATTTTGTGTGTGTGTATATATATATATATATATAGAGAGAGAGAGAGAGAGAGAGAGAGAGAGAGAGAGAGAGAGAGAGAGAGAGAGAGAGAGAGAGAGAGAGAGAGAGAGAGAGAGAGAGAGAGAGAGAGAGAGAGAGAGAGAGAAAGAAAGAAACAGTGGCACGGTGGTGCAGTGGTTAGCGCGGTCGCCTCACAGCAAGAAGGTCCTGGGTTCGAGCCCCCTGGGGTAGTCCAACCTTGGGGGTCGTCCTGGGTCGTCCTCTGTGTGGAGTTTGCATATTCTCCCCGTGTCTGCTTGGGTTTCCTCCGGGTGCTCTGGTTTCCTCCCATAGTCCAAAGACATGTAGGTCAGGTGAATCGGCCATACTAAATTGTCCCTAGGTGTGAATGTGTGTGTGTATGTGTGTCGGCCCTGGGATGGACCGGCGGCCTGTCCAGGGTGTCTCCCCACCTGCCACCCAATGACTGCTGGGATAGGCTCCAGCATCCCAGCGACCCTGAGCAGGATAAGCGGTTTGGATAATAGATGGATATATAGAACAAAGTACTTAATAATGGCAGACAGATGTTAACAGTAGGGTGTTTGGAATGTGGGAGACTTTATGGTTTCACCCCGAGGCACATCTTTTCTGAGATGATGCTCATTTCAAAGCCAGAGCCTTCTGGTGTTGTCCAGAGGGATACCCAGGACAGCGGGCAGAAATAAGCAGCCTCAGCAGGATCAAGCAGAGGCTGATGCTTGCACAGGAGCTCTACAGTGGCTTGCAAAAGTATTCATACCCCTTGAACTTTTCCACATTTTGTCACGTTACGACCACAAACATAAATATATTTTATTGGAATTTTATGTGAAAGACCAACACAAAGTGGCACACAATTGTGAAGTACAAAGAAAATTATACATGATTTAAAACATTTTTTACAAATAAAAAACTGAAAAGTGCGGTGTGCAAAAGTATTCAGCCCCCTTTTCTCTGAGTGCAACCAATTGCCTTCAGAAGTTGCCTGATGATTGCTGAATGATCGAATGTTGACCTAATGACTAAATAGAGTCAACCTGTGTGTAATCTAATCTCAGTACAAATACAGCTGTTCTGTGACGGCCTCAGAGGTTTGTTAAGAGAATACTGGGGAGCAAACAGCATCATGAAGTCCAAGGAACACACCAGACAGGTCAGGGATAAAGTTGTGGAGAAGTTTAAAGCAGGGTTAGGCTATAAAAAAGATTTCCCAAGCTTTGAACATCTCACGGAGCACTGTTCAATCCATCATCCGGAAATGGAAAGAGTATGGCACAACTGCAAACCTACCAAGACACGGCCGTCCACCTAAACTTACAGGCTGAACAAGGAGAGCGCTGATCAGAGATGCAGCCAAGAGGCCCGTGGTGACTCTGGACGAACTGCAGAGATCCACAGCTCAGGTGGGGGAATCTGTCCACAGGACAACTATTGGTCGTGCACTGCACAAATCTGGCCTTCATGGAAGAGTGGCAAGAAGAAAGCCATTGTTAGAAGAAAACCATAAGAAGTCCCGTTTGCAGTTTGCCAGAAGCCATGTCGGGGACACAGCAAACATGTGGAAGAAGGTGCTCTGGTCAGATGAGACCAAAATTGAACTTTTTGGCCTAAATGCAAAACGCTATGTGTGGCGGAAAGCTAACACTGCACATCACTCTGAACACACCATCCCCACTGTCAAACATGGTGGCAGCATCATGCTCTGGGGGTGCTTCTCTTCAGCAGGGACAGGGAAGATGGTCAGAGTTGATGGGAAGATGGATGGAGCCAAATACAGGGCAATCTTGGAAGAAAACCTGTTGGAGTCTACAAAAGACTTGAGACTGGGGCGGAGGTTCACCTTCCAGCAGGACAACGACCCTAAACATAAAGCCAGGGCTACAATGGAATGGTTTAAAACAAAACCTATTCATGTGTTAGAATGGCCCAGTCAAAGTCCAGACCTAAATTCAATTGAGAATCTGTGGCAAGATCTGAAAACGGCCGTTCACAAACGCTCTCCATCTAATCTGACTGAGCTTGAGCTGTTTTGCAAAGAAGAATGGGCAAAAATTTCAGTCTCTGGATGTGCAAAGCTGGTAGGGACATACCCCAAAAGACTTGCAGCTGTAATTGCGGCAAAAGGCGGTTCCACAAAGTATTGACTCAGGGGGCTGAATACTTTTGCACACCGCACTTTTCAGTTTTTTATTTGTAAAAAATTCTTTAAATCATGTATAATTTTCTTTGTACTTCACAATTGTGTGCCACTTTGTGTTGGCCTTTCACATAAAATTCCAATAAAATATATTTATGTTTGTGGTCGAAACGTGACAAAATTTGGAAAAGTTCAAGGGGTATGAATACTTTTGCAAGCCACTGTACATGGCAAATAGACACCACACTACTATCTTTTCTATAATTCATTGCCATCTCAGCTTTCAATCTGCTTTTTGCCATTTTCCTGAGCCCCTGTGGGAATCTGTCACTCCCCTAATAAGCAAGTCCACAGCTTTGTTTCTGTAATGATTATTAAGTCGTCAATACATGGGTAACAGTTGTTGATAGATCCTAAATAACCTTCTTAGCCTTGTAGCGGAAAAGGATGGGATGGCTTGATGTACTTTCTCCATCTGGTTTCTCATACGAGATCAAGTCACTGAGGAATACTGTGCTCTTCGCCAGCCATCTCCACCATCAGAAAGGCAGTGAATTGAAATGCAGTGCTATGCAAGAGAAGACAATATTCTGCAGGGTGCAAACCACAGAGGACCCATGGGGAGATCGGCTCCTCTTGGAAAGACAGGAGCACCCCTGAAAACATGATTTGGGAAATTCTGAGCAGTCTCTAAAATATTAATTACCACATTGTTATTGCCACAATTTTGCTATGTGTATGTCTATGTTATTTTTTTCTGTAACCATCGATTATGTTGTACATGCATTCTTGAACTGAAAACTCATGAATTTAATGGGGGTGATTTATCACTGGTTCTTTATGAAGATCCAGCTGCACTTTTTCTACAAACACCATCTGAATGTGATGGCACAATAGAGAACTGACCATAGAGGAATTTCCTTATTGCTGCGTGACCTTTGACCTATCTGACCTACCTATAGGTGATGTTTGTTTTGATATTTGTCCCAGGGACAGATCTACTGATATAGAGCAAGTATATTCTTGCATCATGGATGTATTTTTCCATTCCATTTTCCAAGCAGCTTATCCTAATTAGGGCTGCAGGATGCTGGAGCCTATCCCAGCCATCATAGGGCAGAAGGCGGGGAAACACCCTGGACAGGCTGCTAGTCCATCCCAGGGCAGACACATTCACACTTAGGGACAATTTAATAAGTCTGATTCACTTTGGACTGTGGGAGGAAACCCAAGCAGACACGGGGAGAACATGCAAACTCCACACAGAGGATGACCTGGGATGACTCCCAAGGATAGACAACCCCAAGGTTTGAACCCAGGACCTTCTTGCTGTGAGGTGACAGCGCTAAACCACCATGCCACCGTGCCGCCTTGGATGTTTTATGACCAGTCATTTATTGTGAGTTGTATCTGAAGTCTGCATCCCAATGCAAAAAGTGAAAACTGTGG
The DNA here is from genome assembly GCF_029633865.1 of Lampris incognitus. NCBI lineage: Eukaryota > Metazoa > Chordata > Actinopteri > Lampriformes > Lampridae > Lampris > Lampris incognitus. Next base: position 45,377,959 of record NC_079216.1, read on the forward strand.
AGTAGTTTGCCCCCTCCTCTCACGAGGGGCAGGAATGTGGAGGGGGAGAAGAGAGGAGCTTGCTAACAACTTGATTAGAAAATCAGTATCCAATCTCTTGGATTACACCCACTGACCTGCCATACCAAATCCCTTGCTAAATAAGTCCAGAATTAAATTTTTCTCTCTCCCTTTCTAGTAACTGGCTTATTGAGTCAAGTGTTCTTGCTGCTCTGTGGGAAGGAAGGCTAGCCTTTAAAGTGGCTGAAGGGAGATCTGAAGAACATCTGATTGTTATTAGGCAAGTCAGATACACAAAGCAGTGGTGTAGTTTTATCCAAAGAAATGCATCACAAGTCTTGATCTAGCTGTGACCTTGTTAATGGGTCACATAGTCATTTAAGAGTAAAGATGGTGGAACGTTTTCATGTTTCAACCGATCATTCACTCTACTTAACAGGGGCTAGGGGGTCCAAAGGGTGCACAGCCTGAAATACTTGTTTTTTCATCTCATCACGTTGGCATGGTTCTTTATGGGTGCAAGTGGGGTAGTGGTATCCATACCCGTTCTTAACTCTCACTCTCTTTTTGATGTGTTTAGCAGAGCATTCTCACTTACATTGAGGTTAACCACAGGGCTCTGGGGACTGAAACGCCTTTTTGGGTCACAGTTTATGAGTCAGAGACAGGCTCTGCATGCAAAGCCCTACGTTTGCACGTTAAAGCTGAAATCCGCGACTTCTCTACCTTAACAAATCATCATTTTATCCATCTGGATCATGGAGTCAGTTCACATGATCCTTACCAATATTACTGTAGAACAGTGTTAAATATCACAGAAAGTTGAATCAGGTCACCTGGACACAACATTTATTGAGAGAAACGTTTCATCACTGATCTAAGTGATGAAACGTCTCAGCTGATTGCAGGTATCCCCACCCTTATAAACAATGCAGTTGCATAATGACCGAAAACAATGATGGGTTTCATATGCAAATTGCTGTGCCCGTGACCATTAACTAGCATTATAATGGCCATGTATACTATTCACAGAGGATTGTGGAATAGTTGCAATCACAGCATTGTAAGATGGTGACAGGTGTACTCTTAGCCCCCCCCAGGTTCAGTGATGGTCGTTCCCTCTTAACATATACTGCTCAAAAAAATAAAGGGAACACATAAGCAATGCAATGTAGCTCCAACTCAGTCACACTTTTGAGATATCACCCTGTCCAGTTAGGAAGCAACACTGATTTGTGAATCAATTTCACCTGTTGGTAAATTGTCTAATTTCCACCAGGTGGAAATTAGACAATTTGCAAGACAACCCCTATAAAAGGAATGGATTTGCAGGTGGTGGCCACAGACCATTTGCCTGTCCTCATCTTTTCTGGCCGATCTTTGGTTAGTTTTTCCTTTTGCTAGTGCCCTCACCACTAGAGGTGGCATGAGGCGGTATCTGCAACCTACAGAAGTTGCTCAGGTAGTGCAGATCATCCAGGATGGCACATCAATGCGTGCTGTGGCAAGAAGATTTGATGTGTCTCCCAGCACAGTGTCCAGAGCATGGAGGAGGTACCAGGAGACAGGCCAGTACACCAGGAGACGTGGAGGGGGCCGCAGGAGGACAACAACCCCGCAGCAGGACCGCTATCTGGTCCTTTGTGCAAGGAGGAACAGGAGGAGCACTGCCGGAGCCCTACAAAACGACCTTCAACAGGCCACTAATGTGCAGGTTTCTGCTCAAACAGTGAGAAACAGAATGCATGAGGATGGTATGAGGGCCCGACGTCCACAATTGGGGCCTGTGCTCACAGCCCAACACCGTGCAGCCCGACTGACCTTTGCCAGAGAACATCTTGGTTGGCAGATTCGCCATTGGCGCCCTGTGCTCTTCACAGATGAGAGCAGGTTCACACTGAACACATGTGGCAGACGTGAGAGAGTCTGGAGACGCTGTGGAGAACGTTCTGCTGCCTGCAACATCCTCCAGCATGACCGGTTTGGCGGTGGGTCAGTGATGGTCTGGGGAGGCATATCCTTGGAGGGCCGCACAGACCTCTACGTGCTAGCCAGAGGTACCATGACTGCCATTAGGTACCGGGACGAGATCCTCAGACCCATTGTCAGACCATATGCTGGTGCAGTGGGCCCTGGGTTCCTGCTCATGCATGACAATGCTCGTCCTCATGTGGCCAGAGTGTGTCAGCAGTTCCTGTATGTCGAGGGCATTGATGCTATGGACTGGCCTGCACGTTCCCCAGACCTGAATCCAATCGAGCACCTCTGGGAAATCATGTCTCGTACCATCCGCCAACGCGATGTCACACCACAGACTGTCCGGGAGTTGACCAATGCCCTGATCCAGGTCTGGGAGGAGATCCCTCAGGAGACCATCCGTCGTCTCATCAGGAGCATGCCCAGACGTTGTAGGGAGTGCATACAGGCACGTGGAGGCCACACACACTACTGAGCCTCATTTTGAATCGTCTTGAAGAATTTCCACACAAGTTGGATCAGCCTATGTTCTCATTTTCCACTTTGATTTTGAGTATGATTCTGAATCCAGACCTTAATGGGCTAATGATTTTGATTTCCATTGATCATTCTTAGGTTATTTTGCTCTAAACACATTCCTCTGTCTAATAAATAAAGATTTTCAGCTGAAATATTTCATTCATCGAGGTCTATATTGTGTTTTTAGGTGTTCCCTTTATTTTTTTGAGCAGTGTAGATGGCCTCTTTGACTCCCCGTTCAAACCAGCGTTCCCCCCTATCAAGGATGTGCACATCATCATCCTTGAAAGAGTGGGCACTGGCCCGTAGATGGGTGTAGACCAGGGGTGCCCAACTCCAGGCCTCGAGGGCCGCAGTGTCTGCGGGTATTTGTTCCAACCATGCATTACACCACCTGATTTAACTAATTCCTTTCCCTCCTTGGTCCAAGAGGTGAGCTAATTAGTTAAATCAGGTGGTGTAGTGCATGGTTGGAACAAATACCAGCCGATATGGTGGCCTGGAGTTGGGCACCCCTGGTGTAGACTGGAGTCCTGGTCTGACATCCTCTTGGCCAGCGTCTGTTTGGTTTCCCTGATGTACAAGTTACGGCAATTCTCCCACCACTTAACAGCGTACACTATATTGCTCTGTTTGTGCCGGGGGACCCCATCCTTGGGGTGGACCAATTTCTGGCACAGCAAGTTTTGGGGTTTGAAAGCAACTGAGACGCAATGTTTGGGAAATACGCGTCACAGTTGTTCTGACACTCCTGCCACATATATACGGAATCACCACTGGTTTACCCTTAGACAGCCGTTGTCCTTATCCCCTCTTCGATTGGCTGGTACTCTGTTTGGGTGTCTCCCTGGCTTTGAAAAACACCCAGTTAGGATAACCACACTTAACCAGGAGCTGTTTTAGAGGCCATCTACGGAAAGAGGAAACAACCATCCCTGAATCGAGGGGGGGGGGTGTACATCTGTCTCCAGCTTACAATGCTGTGATTGCAACTATTCCCCAATTCTCTGTGAATAGTACACATGGCCATTGAAACTAGTTAATGCTCACAGCAATTTGCATATGAAGCCGATCGATGGTTTCGGTCATCATGCAGCTGTATTGTTTATAAGGGTGGGGACACCTGCAGTCAGTTGAGACTGAAGAGGTCACTCAGATGGGTGATGAACCGTATCTGTCAATAAACACTGTGTCTAGATGAACTGATTCAACTTTCAAGGAGTTCCTTACCTGGATTATTGAGCATGTATAAAGACAAGTATTTACGATATATTTTGATCAAGTTTGTAACACTGCCTGTGTTAGCTTTGGTCTGAGGATGCTATTTTGACAAGGATGTAGACTATTTACTGGTTAGCTGACTTCACATGAGCCACAATGGCTGCTACACCTTGTTTGTAGTCTGAGTAAATCAGTTGCTACAAGTCTATTTCTCTCTGCCTCCTACATCGAACTACATTGGAGCATTGTTCCTCTGTAACATTGATTTTTTGTCCGACAGATTTGCCACATTGTCATCACGTCTCAAAGGATACAATCATGAGAAAAGTTGTGGATTGCAGCTTTAAATTTTTTTTAAACTTGGATTTTCAATTCAGTTTGACTTCAAATGAAACTAATGCAAAATGGGCTCTTGTGTTAGTTTGCTGTGGTATGCCACAGAAACAAGGTAGTTCCCCAACGTTTATTCATGCGTTTATATATTTCTATTTTACATATAGTTGCACCGATGATATGCTCGTTGGTTTTATCTGTTTCAGTTGAGAGGTTTCTTCTTTCCGCAAAATCTTTTTACTCCCCCAGTGACTTGACTGCAAAGAGCTGGGGGAGGTTTTCAAATATCTCGATATAAAAGCATCTCACAGTTGTCAGAGAGTCTAAAGCCAATGGTTTTATTCAGCCGTCAGGACTGATTTAACAACAGGTCTACATGATATTCTACTCTGGTTACCTTTACTATATTCAATTACACCTTGACACTCTGAATATGTTAAATATGTTCAGTATGATATTACTTCACAAACACACACACACACACACACACACATGCAAGAAAGAACATTCAAAAATGATTCAGTAATGATAGAAAACACCACCTCTACTTTCACCCAGAAGATCCAATCCAATCCATAATGTTTCGTTTCCTATTGCTTCCTAGCAAAAACACCTTCCCCTTTAGTCTCAGTTATGTTGGTGGGGGGAGGGAGAACACAGGCGGAGGTCAACATCCTGGACACAAGGATGAATGACCCTTTGGCATCCGGACCTCCATTTACACACAGTCAGTAGTGTTGATGGAGCCCTGGTGGGGGGAGGATAAGCAAACTAGCCAGACAGAGAAGACATCTTATGATGTAGTCAGCGACCACTGAACTCTGTGTGTGTGTGTGTGTGTGTGTGTGTGTGTGTGTGTGTGTGTGTGTGTGTGTGTGTGCGCGCGCGCGTCTGCATTAGCAAACTGACCATAGAGGAATTTCCTTATTGCTGCCTGTGTTTGACCTGTGTTTGACCTCACACAAAACCACAGAGTATAGCGGTGTCCGGGTGGTGTGGCGGTCTATTCCGCTGTCTACCAACACAGGGATCGCCGGTTCGAATCCCCGCGTTACCTCCGGCTTGGTCCGGCGTTCCTATAGACACAATTGACCGTGTCTGCAGGCGGGAAGCTGGATGTGGGTATGTGTCCTGGTCGCTGCACTAGCGCCTCCTCTGGTTGGTTGAGCTGCCTGTTCAGGGGGGAGGGGGAACTGGGGGGGAATAACACGATCCTCCCACGTGCTACGTCCCCCTGGCGAAACGCCTCAGTGTCAGGTGAAACGACGCACTGGCGACTCCACCTGTGTCGGAGGAGGCATGTGGTAGTCTGCAGCCCTCCTGGATCGGCAGAGGGGGTGGCGCAGCAACCGGGACATCTCGGAATAGTGGGATAATTGGCCGGATACATTCATTCATTCATTATCCAAACCACTTATCCTTACTCAGGGTCGCAGGAATGCTGGAGCCTATCCCAGCAGTCATTGGACGGCAGGCGGGGAAACACCCTGGACAAGTCGCCAGTCCATCACAGGGGCCACACACACACACACACACACACACACACACACACACACACACACACACACACACACACACACACACACACACACACACACACACACACACACAACTAAGGAGAATTTAGCACAGCCGATTCACCTGACCTATATTTCTTTGGACTGTGGGAGGAAACCGCAGCACCCGGAGGAAACTCACACAGACACAGGGAGAACATGCAAACTCCACACAGAGGACGACCCGGGATGACCTCCAAGGTTGGACTATCTCGAGGCTTGGCCGGATACAATTGGGAGAAAAAAGGGGGGGGGACAGAGTACAAACATATATTGCAAAGGTATCACAGACACAACCATTTATTACACTGGTGGAGGGGAGTTTAAGAAGAACTTTATTAATCCCTGTGGGGAAATTCATCCTCTGCATTTTACTCATGCTAAACACATACACTGGAAGCAGTGGGTAGCCATGTAGCTAGCAGCAGTGGGGGGCCCCCATGCAGCGCCTGGGGACCAACTCCAGTTCTTTTTTCCGTTGTCTTGCTCAGGGACACAGACAGCAGTATTAACCCTAACATGCATGTCTTTTTGATGGTGGAAGGAAACCAGAGCACCCAGAGGAAAGCCACACAGACACGGGGCGAACACACAAATGCCACACAGAAATGACCTTGGACGGCACGGGGTTCGAATCCAGGACCTTGTTGCTGTGAGGCAACAGTGCTAACCACTGGGCCACCGTGCTGTTTAGTACATGTACGACAGACGGTACACAGCTTTTGCTGAAGCGAGCCCCCATAGTGCCCTGTATCTACTAGCCATAGGGCAGGAGAGTAAAATGACAGTGAAGTGGGGGATCTGAGTCGTTTGCAATTGAACTTTCGCAAAGTCCCGCCCCCCTTAGTTACTGTTGCTATGCCCGTCAAGCATTTCAGAACTATCCAGGAAGTAGCCGGAAAACACCAAAACATGAAGGAAGAAATCAGCGCATTGTGTGGGTAAAAGTAACAGTAATAATACGTTAGCTGTATTAGCTATCAATAATAGCTAGTAGCAAGCTTAGCTTGGAGCAGACAGGTATTTTTGTTGATTTGGATGGATTAAGCTGGCCATGGGGTCTGCTATACTGCCAAATCTATTGCCGACATTGCGCTTCTTGCGTTCTGGGTTTCGGGAAGGGAAAGAAAATTACACCCCCTCCAAACTTTTCAGATATCTAGTATCCGATCTGCAGATCCCACAGGCACACCGTTTCCGCATTTTGCTGTGTGTTTGAAAGCTTGACGGACCGTTGCTAAGGTAGGATTGGACAAGCACCGTTCTGGGGCGGTACTTTAAGAAAGGTCAATTATGCGTGCTTTCCATATCAGGGCTGAGGTGGCAAGGTCTGACCGGTTGGGGATGGTAAGTCCAACTATTCTAGCTGCTGTGGATGACATTTCAAGACATATGTTACGGTTTGTAAGCCGAGGCATGTTGAAAAAAAAAAGAAAGAGATGAATCATTTCTGTATGCTCTATGCACAGCACAGCCAAATCATGACTAATCCTCTCACGTTTATCTCTTAATCTTTGTTAATTTCCCCCCACTAAGCTGCATATATCATAACTGCCTGCATAGTCTTTCTATGCCTGAAATTGATTTAAAAGGCTTAGCATAAAAAATGGGATTGTCAACCATTTAAAGATAGGATGCTCAGAGTATATTTCCCATTTGATAGCCGTTGTATTTTACCAGCCGTCGGCCTTAAAAGTGCTTGCCCCGATCATTTATAGCCACGGCCTTGTGGTATCTGCATCCTCATAGGCCGTGATGCCGAGTGTATTTTAGTCTCCTGTGCCTCAGCAGTGCCTAGCATCTCTAATGTGGCGGATAGAGTCTCGCCACTGGTAGATTTGTGTCTCCCGGGACCGGCTTGTATCGCGGTTGGCTGTCAGCGCATACATTACGCCATTTAAGCGAGAATGATCACCGCCATTAACAACAAAGGAGGCCCAATTGAATAATTTAACGGAGTGGGTAGTGGCAGCAGCCCGTTGCTGACAGAAAGGGAGAACAGAGAAACGATCAAACAGCCAGCCCGGGCAATGAGAATAGTTGGGGGGGGGGGGAATAAATAAATAATATAATGAGATCAGAGTGATCAGTTAACATGCCCCGTTCCGCTCCACTTCCTATCAGTAACATTCGTCTCCTGCTGGGCGTCTTGATGTGGACGTCTTTATAGCACCTCGCCGCCTGCAATGGCGAATCAATACACTCCGTGGAAACCAGGCTGTATTTCATTGGAACTCATAAGAGGGCGCCATGTTAAGTGAGGGATCGCTTTTCCTTGCTCGGTGTAAGGTTTGTGTGGCTTGGCTGCGAATCTTAGAAGTGAATCAACATGACGTATTGGTTTCAGTAAGGGGAACCAATGTGACGTATGTTTCAGGGTCGCGCTAAAAAATGTGATTGATTTATCTTAGGCTCTACCGCCCTCTAGAGGACATGACGTATCAGCATGCAGACACGCAAACAACATGCAACATCTTTTGACGATATTAAAGCTTTGGGGGGCAAAAAAAGGGAGGGGGTATTTTCCTAAAAAATTCCTTTTCTCATTGTCATATAATATCCATATATAGCCATTTTTCAAATAAAATGATAGGAGTTAGATCATTCCTGCCTCTGCTTAAATAGTCATTTTCTGTTTAAATAGGCCTTGAGCCTTTTCAGATCCGAATCCGAATTATGTTTATTGGCCATGAAGGTTTGCACTACATGGGATTTGACCCCGGTTTCGTGGCACAGCAGAATAACAACACTACAACACAACAATCTTCAGATATATACACAAGAATTGACAAGTGAAATAAGAGGTGATAAAGTGGGATGGTGCAGAGAATATGGCAAAAGGCCTTGAGCCTTTTTTTACTATTGAGGGCTGATAGAGCACACTTTAATCAATATTAGTTGACAACTTCACTGATGAAGCTCATCATTTTTAAACAAGCATCCATCTTGTACACCTCCCCCCCAAAATAAAAAAAAAAGTTTTATAACTATGTTTCTGCTCCAATACTCTGGTTGTAAATGCTGCAATTTTTTTCCCTATCTGCAGCTTTTTTTTTTTTTTGGTAATTGAATATGTAAATCAGCATAGCTCACATTGTGGGATTAAGACTCGTCTCTTGGACAATCCCCTTTCTTGCAGAGAAGATAGTCCAGTCACTCTTTTATCTGCTGCAGCCTCTGATGCACTCATTCATTTGGAATGTCTGCATGGGCACAATTTCAGCGTTCAAAACCGATCACCCTGAAAGCTTTTCATTTCGCTTCTCCATTCAAATTTGAGCATTTACTTTTATGGGGGCATTAAACTTGGTCACAGAGGTGAGAGAATTATTGGTTCGGGCTTGTTGGATAGCCTCAAATGTTCTCTTGGGCAAACTTTGCACCAATCATGTAGTTTAATCAAAAGCAACATACCCTGACAGGCTATTGTTCCACAGCATGTTGATGCACTCAAGGTTGCTGGTGCAGTCAGGCTGTGTATGACGCAACAGCTCTGCAAAGGCGGAGGTTGAATCACATCTTCAGCCGTAAGGAGACATTATCAGCTACAAAGGTCATAGGTGCTAATAACAATGCCGTTAAATGATCCATCCATCCATCCATTATCATAACCGCTTATCTGAATTCTGGTTGTGGGATGCTGGAGCCTATCCCAGCAGTCATTGGGTGGCAGGTGGGGAGACACCCTGGACAGGCCGCCAGGCCATCACAGGGCCCACACATTCACACCTAGGGACAATTTAGTACGACCAAGTCACCTGAACTACATGTCTTTGGATTGTGGGAGTAAACTGGAGCATCCAGAGGAAACCCACACATATACAGGGAGAACATGCAAACTCCACACAGAGAACAACCCGGGATGACCACCAAGGTTGGACAACCCCGGGGTTCGAACCCAGGACCTTCATGCTGTGAGGCTACCGCGCTAACCACTGCACCACTGTGCTGCCCCCGTTAAATGATAGTGCTCATAAATTAAATATCTTGGAAAATAAGTGGGGTGGTGCGGTGGTGCGGTGGTTAGCGCGGACGCCTCACAGCAAGAAGGTCCTGGGTTCGAGCCCCGGGGTAGTCCAACATTGGTGGGTCATCCCGGGTTGTCCTCTGTGTGGAGTTTGCATGTTCTCCCCGTGTCAGCGTGGGTTTCCTCCGGAGGCTCCAGTTTCCTCCCACAGTCCAAAGACATGTAAGTCAGGTGAATTGACCGTACTAAATTGCCCCTAGGTATGAATGTGTGTGTGTGTGTGTGTGTGTGTGTGTGTGTGTGTGTGTGTGTGTGTGGGCCCGTGTGTGGGCCCTGTGATGGCCCGGCGGCCTGTCCAGGGTGTCTCCCCGCCTGCTGCCCAATCACTGCTGGGATAGGCCCCAGCCTCCCCGCGAACCTGAGAGCAGGATAAGTGGTTCAGAAAATGGATGGAAATAAGTGTTGAACAGAGACATCAAGTTAATTAAGGTTTGTTTATTTGCGCTGTAAAGCTGGGGAAGAAAAAAAAAACGCTCCTTTTTTTTTTAAATTGACTTAATCTTTCAGGGAAATAGTAAATTGTCAACAAAACTGTAAAAGCTGCCGATACCACTGACGGGGACTGTGAATTTCATTAAAGCCCTTTCTTTCTCCTCTCTGTCTTATCCATTTATCCAGGGCTTGGAAGGTTGTTTTCCACTTCTCTCCTTCTCTCCATCATCTCTGTTATCCCTCAACACAGAAGATACCCTTCCAAGTTCCATGATTCCCGGGACTACAATTTGTTTTTCCAACATGGTGCCATATCATGTGAATTAACATAATGAAAAATAGTAATTTCAGAACCACTCAAGAGTCTTAGAGAGAAAAAAGCACTGCTCTGAGAAAGGAAGAGTTTTAAAGTAGACTAGGATTGAATTTTTTTCCCCTCTTTGTGGCCTACATACTGTAAAATATTCAGAATAGTTCAACTCTGAAAAACAAAAACAAAACTCAAGATACCGTTACAATTGTCTGGTTATTCCCCGCAGTCCGTTTTTCATATACAGCTATGCAAGTAAAGGAAAGCAGAAAGGTGCTGCTAAGATGATGTCAGTACTGATAACCCGAAGGTGGCTTTGAGGGTCCAAAGTGATGTAAGCTGCAACATATTACCTTTTTTTCTCACAGAACTGACACAAACTTCTCTTCTCCACCACAGAGGAATTGTTCCAGATCTCTGGTTTTGGGCGTACCAAACCTATTTACTGAGCATGTCTTGGCCCACACACAGTTGTTGCTTCGCCTTGGTCAGGCGCTGTGCCCAAAAATTGAGGTAATGCACTTCCATGTTTAGCTGCAAGAGGCTGTCTTTATGCCTCTTGCCAAAAATCGCTTGTGCATGTGATTTCCCTTATGGTACATATATATATATGCCATACGGTGAACACCGTCCAAACTGATGCATACATTTTTCAGCATAGGTAGCTTCAGCGGGAACCAATTAAGTCCCGAACCCCCAACATTTTGAACAGCATGCCAAACTGACAAAGCTAAACGACCACAGCTTTTGGCCCTCGACATTCTTCCATATGATTAACTCATCTTTAATACGACACATTTTAACAGAGCACGTCTCGGTGTTAAAGAGGCGAAGATTTGAAGTCTATTCTATCTATTCTGAAATCACCGAAACTGTCACGTTTAATCGGGGCAAGTGAGTGACTGAATGAAATCTAACTCAGAGTCACCGCTATTTAAGGTTATCGATAAGAAATTCTGTTAATTCGGGGTGCTTTTAAATACTAACTGCTAAGCGCTATAAGCCCAATTACTGTTATCTGTGATTTAAAAACTACAAATGAAAAAAAAAAAATTTACACAACATAAAAACACAGTTTATATCTGTGTGTGTGTGTGTGTGTGTTTGTGTGTGTGCATGCGTGCGTGCGTGTGTGTGGTTTGTAGAGGCAGTGTGGGTTAGCTATTCATACATTTTAATAGGCAGAACTTGCTGTCCTTGTGTGTCTCTGTCAACACAATAATCCAAACAGCACTATGTGAACTAGTTTATGCACACACACACACACACACACACACACACACACACACACACACACACACACACACACACACACACACACACACACACACACACACACACACAGGTTTATCATAAAAGTGTAAGAATAACACAAGAGTTTATCCCACATAACCAGGATGATTGTTACATGTTGTAACTTCAGGGTTCACTCACTGCATACGGGGCTTTGAAGTCAAAATAATGGCATGCTGCCATTTAATGATGTGCTTTTCTCTATATCTAATAAATGTTACGCATGACCTCATCACTTGACGTATTTCTTCCAGAACACGATCGCATTTAATTGTTCCGAGGGGGTCATCATAATATTTGGTTCAGCGAAAACAAGAAAAAAAAGCTACCACCCTAGCTAGATTTAATGTTATTATGATGGCTGCAGGGCAACTATCTCTCTCTCTGAGCCAAAATCCCAAATCACCGTGAATACAAATGCACACAAACAGATCAAGCACCGGGTGTGTGTTGACTAAGAGCTCTACATCCACACGCTACATCCCTACATCCTGCACGATGACCAGGAGCCAGCTCTTGTTTGAGTTTGATGTTGAGACTCATCAAGTGGCTCGGATCTGTAACCCCCGCCACCCCCGCCAAGTACTCCAGCCCTCACCCAAAACACTCACCACCTCTGTCTTGAGAATACACTGAGCTCATTGCACCCTGTCTGAAGTATACTCAGTAGATTATAACCGGTAGAAAACAAAAACCAAAACACATATCTCAGACCAAAATCTGGCCTTCTGCTGTAAAACTGGGGGGACAAGAAGCAAACAGCGATGGTGTGTTGTAAATTGTTGGGGGGGGGGTTGCGCTAATTGGCCATTTTCCACGTTAAATCAGGAGTTTAATGGTTCCAATTTTGTTCTCTCGGCCTGACTTTACTCATCCCCCTCTTTCAACACCCCCGCCCTCACTCTTTCACCATTCCCCAGCAAAGTGGATTCACTAAGCCTCTTTCATGTTACTGACTGAATTATTTCCACCGTAATGGCACAGACTTGGCGCTCCACTGGGGTGCAGAGGTTGTGAAGGGGGGGAAAAAAGATGCAATACAGAAACTTTGTTACCATGGTAAGCCAAAACAAACTTTTAATGTTAAACGGCTGTTTGGTCCGTTTCCTAAGGCCGTTCCCTAGCACATGGTTTAACAAACACCAACCGATGAGCAGCGTCACATTTAAAACCAAATAATATAATACAAACGGATGCAGGGGGAAAAAAGACGCGATCTTTCAATGAGCAAAGGCTGTCTGTTGAAGCAGAGTTGCCGTGACCATGGGACACAATGTCGTATGTTAGAGACCTCATGACTCCCGGCTGGAACCTGTGACCACAACAGATGGAAAGTCTCTCTATTTGTCCTGCATATGGAACTATCCATCTGTGTCTCCTTCCACCTCTCGCCGAGGTTTCCATTACAAGACCGACATTTTTTGCCTGGTATGCTCCTGTCTTCCAAGCATGGAGCTCAGTCAGCAATCCTTCCTCTGGAGGAACTCCCAGTGCTACCGCTACTGGCCATGCACCCTTATTGACCATTTGCCTTTCGGAGCCCATGAAGCAGAGTGGGATTTGGTTGTCGCACCTCTGTATGAACAACACTGTAAAACCAGTTATGGTGTTGCCGAGGCATGCTAGGGCTAGTGTTTAGGAATGGAATATATTACTTGTTTGTTCCCTAGCCAGGAGGTGCACAGGCAGAAGGAGTTATGATTCTTGTCTGCACATTTTATTTGGCACCAAATAAAACAAAACAATGGAACATTAAAGATGCACTCAACTCCAGCGCTCTCAATAATTATTATGTTTGCAAGGGACAACTCAACAACTCAAAAATCTATCAGCAAAAAAGTCCCCTTTATAGACAGCGACACATTTCTATGCAGATGGAATAATGTCATGAACAGACAAATCCCAGAGCTGCTCCGCTTAAAAAAGGAGCATGAACTTGCAGATAAGACGCCAGTCTACATTTCCTTTTCAATAGGGAACTTCGTAGTTTGGTAAGTTTAGGATAAAACAGCTCAGGGCCTCGAGTCTTTGGTTTTAAGCTTTTAGAAGAGAGTTGTTTGACACATCTTAATTTGATGCTCACGTTCATATCAAGAAAGAATTTGAAGCTCTTATTTAATTACTTTGGTTTTTATCATATTCTACTAATAGACACCCCTTTGCGAGTTTAATGGTAGTCTTGAATGCAATGAGGTTTTGCACTGTGGGAATTTACTGCAGATGGCCCATTTCACTGGGGGATTGTCACTGGTGTTAATGTGATGTGTAAACCAAGTTTTTGTCGCCTCCCGCCAAGGCAGCCGTCTCTGGCTAGCTACACCGGGCGGAGGCCTGGGAGGAAAGATTTAGAGCTTTGCACGGAACTATATTGAAATATTTGACCTGTTATTAAGATTAAAGTTAATCAAAACCAGTCCACCACAATGAGAATCACCCTGGCATAAATTGCGGTAACCACAATCCAAGATGAATTGTATTGTTTTCTTTAGATTCGTGTAGACTGGATTTAATGCATGCTTTAAGCCTTGGGATGCTTTGAAGTATTTTTGGCCATCAGCAATATGTAGTTAAAAGTAATTCTGAAGGCATCGCATCCCTTTTCAATCTGGCACCGCATATCCTCAGGGATGTATGAGATGGAGATGAAGGATAAGCATGTGCAGATGTTGTTAGTAAGCAAAAAAGGAACAACGGGATAATGTGTTTGGGCACGTACTGTAGAGATCTCTCATTTTTCTCAGACTTTTCATCTCCTTTTCTCCCATCTCTCTCTCTCTCTTCTTTATATTCAGGATCGAGTCACGCTTTTGTTACTGCTTTCGCCCTCCCCCAGATTACCTTTGTCTTTCTTGCCTCCCCTTTCTCACGTCACATCTGTTTAATAGGAGGCGTTTTTACAGAGATCCCGCAATACTGCCGTAACGAAGACTCGTCTTCACACTGAACCAAACAAAGGCGGCACAAGGGGGCCGTTTACATGTTGCCTTTCGCAGCGCACGTTCGTTACAGACCCGTTTGTTTTTGCGGACGTGTCCGCGGCTCACCGAGATGAGAAAAATCTCATTTTCTTTTCGGATGCAGCAAGCGCACCGCAGGTCATGTGACAAGAATCAACCAATTAGCTCCACAGGATTTGATTCACCCCATTCCGTCTAAAGACAAATCTAGCAGTAAAGCTACTGTTACGGGTCTAGATAGATCGATGCCATCGGCTATCCACTAGTTTACCTTAGATACACATGACCCGCGCTCAGGAACATGTTACATCACTTTGAATATACTTGGCTGCACTGAGCAACTCGTGTGTGTGTCATTCTTTATAAGATAGCCTACTGAAACATGGTGCCAGAAGTCGGAGAACTTATTTCTTATTTTACTAGCTCGCATGTTTAAGTTTGTAGGCCTGAGTAGGTCACATGTCGGAGGATTCCGATTCAGAGCAAAGTACTTCTGCTGAAGACGTTGTCACAGAGGAGATAACGCTAGCATTACCGGCGCCGATAGCATCACATACAATGGCAGCTAACGTGAATATTCCACCACCGTCCCCGATGAGCTTCACAGGCGATTGGAGTGTCAATTGGGACATTTTTCGGGCCGAATATGAAGACTACGTCCTCGTCACGGGCATACTTGGCAAGGACAAGAAAATACAAGCGGCTACTCTAAGAAGTGTGATGGGAAGTGAATGCAGGCATATTTACCGCCACAATCTGAACCTCTCAGAAGATGATCAAGGGGATCCTGACGCCATACTGAGAGAGTTGGGGAAATACTTCAAGCCAGCAAAAAACACAATATACGAGAGGTACATTTTCGGGAGTTGCAAGCAGGAGGAAGGAGAATCGTTTGATACCTTTGTGACGAGACTGAGAGAGAGGGCAGCAACCTGTGAGTATGGACAGTTGAAAGATGAAATGATCCGTGATAAGATAGTCCTGGGAGTTGCAAGCGAGGCCGTTAAGCGCAGGCTGTTGAGAGAGAAGGATTTGAACATGGTCACAGCTATTGACATGTGTCGCGCAGCAGAGCAAACTGACATCCGTATGAGAGCAATGGAGTTTGCAACAACACCGCAGCCGGAGGCAGTGCATGCCGTTGCTAGGCAACCCAGACAAAACCAATGGAAACAGAGCAATCCACCCAGAACAGCAGGAGATGCAGGCAATTGCAAATATTGTGGCAGCTCGCATTCAAGGGGCAGAGAGCATTGCCCGGCCTTCGGGAAACAATGTAGGTCATGTGGGACACTTAATCACTTTTCTAAAGTGTGCTTAAAGAGCAAAAAGGGGCATGCTGAGGGCAAGGTAAACTGTGTGGAATACACAGAAGAACCCCCAGAGCATAGTAATGATGCAGATGATCTGTACATGTTTGAGTCAATCGGCGCAGTGCACACCAAAGAAAAGAAGTGGTTTGTGACTCTGAAACTCCACGACAAGCCACAACAATGTCAGCTGGACTCTGGAGCCACCTGCAATGTAATGGGCTTTCAAGACAAGAAAAGGCTGGCCCCAAACACACCTCTCCGCCCGAGTGACACCAGACTGAAGCTGTATTCGGGGGAAACACTGAGCTCTATGGGCACCTTTGAGACTGACTGTACTGTGAGAGGCCAAACACACAAGCTCTCATTCGAAATAGTGAGGACCAGCCAACATCCTCTTCTGTCAGGCTCCACCTGTGAACGCTTAGGGCTCATGCATTTCACAATTCCAGAGGATGTGCTCAAAATGGAACACACACAACCAGGAGCCCTAACTAAAGAACAGCTTATCAACAGATACAGTGACGTGTTCAACTCCCCTGTGGAATCCGTGCCTGGGGAGGTCCATTTTGACCTTGATCCTAGTGTTGCTGCAGTACAGAGTGCCCCTCGCAATGTCCCAATCGCAATGAAAGCAGCAGTCAAAGCCCAGCTGGACAAGTACGAGGCTGACGGCCACCTTGCGCCTGTCACAGATCCTACAGATTGGATCAGCAACATGGTGATTGTTAAAAAACCGGAGAAGCTGAGAATATGCATTGACCCTAAACCATTGAACAAAGCCCTAAAGCGCTCTCACTACATCATGCCTACCTTGGAGGACATTTTGTATAAATTGCCCAAGGCCAGAGTCTTCACGTTAGTGGACGCTCGGGATGCATTCCTGCAATGCAAACTGGACTATGAGAGTAGCCTCATGACCACGTTCTGGACCCCCTGGGGGAGGAAGCGGTGGCTCAAGCTACCATTTGGAGTATCGGTGGCGCCCGAGGTATATCAGCGCAAGCAGCACGAGCTCCTCGCCGGTCTGAAGGGCGTTGAGCCCATTGCAGACGATATCCTGGTCGTCGGCTGCGGGGACACAGACAAGGAGGCTGGGGACGACCACGACGTCAAGCTTGCGGCGTTGATGGAACGCTGCCGCGAGGTCAAGCTTCGCCTCGGCCTGAAGAAGTTGCAGTTCAAGGTGGCTGAGGTGCAGTTTCATGGCCACATTCTCTCATCTGCTGGACTGAAGCCCGATCCAGAGAAGGTGAGAGCCATTATTGACATGCCGAACCCAACAGATGCCAAGGGCGTGCAGCGTCTCATTGGCTTCGCTAACTATTTAGCCAAGTTCATGCCTCATCTATCTACTGTCTGCGAGCTGTTGCGACGCCTGTTGGACAAGGACACACCCTGGCACTGGCTGCCTAAGCACGAGGCGGCGGTTCATGAGCTTAAGGCGCTGGCGACAGCCATGCCCGTCCTGCGCTACTATGATGTAACTAAGCCAATCGCAATCCAGAGCGACGCCAGCCAGAGCGGTCTCGGTTGTTGTCTCATGCAGGAAGGTCAGCCCATCGCATTTGCCTCGAGGGCTCTTACCCCCACCGAAAAAAACTATGCACAAATTGAGAAGGAGTGTCTCAGTATCGTCTTCGCCTGCCAGAGGTTTCACCATTACCTATATGGCCGCGACCCAATCACAGCAGAGACGGACCATAAGCCTCTGATCTCTATTTTCAGCAAGCCACTTCTCAATGCGCCCAAGAGACTCCAGAGCATGCTCATGACTCTGCAGAACTACGACCTGAGGGTAATCTACAAACCAGGCCCAGAGATGTTCATAAGCGACACGCTCAGCAGAGCTACGGCTGGATGCTCCGGCAGAGGGACTGCATATCAGCGACACGCTATCTGCTCTCTGCAACAAGAGCAGGAAGACATACAGCACGTGAACCAGGCAGAGTACCTGAATGTGACTAACCAGCGGCTGGAACAGATCAGACGACACACCGACAGAGATGAATGCTTACAGGCACTGAAGAACACTGTTCTCGTGGGCTGGCCAGATGTAAAGGAGGAAGCGCCCCTCATCGCTAGGGAGTACTGGCCCTTCAGGGATGAAATCAGTGTGCAGAACGGAGTTCTGTTCCGGGGGCAAAAAGTCATCATCCCAAAGTCACTCCGCCCAGAAATGTTGACGCGCATACATTCAAGTCACATAGGGGGTGATGCATGCTACCGACACGCTCAAGAGACATTGTACTGGCCCAACATGCAGTCAGAGATAAAGGACTTTGTAAGCAGCTGCTCGACCTGCAATGTGTACGCCCACAATCAGCAAAAGGAGACCATGCTCTCTCACGAAGTACCAACCAGGCCATGGCAGGTCTTGAGCATGGACCTATTCAGCTTCAGACAGAAAGACTATCTCCTAATAGTCGACCACTATTCCGATTTTTGGGAGATTGAGCCTCTACCCGACATGTCTGCAGAGACAGTCATCAAGCGATGTAAGGCACAGTTCGCCCGACATGGTCAGCCAGAGAAGGTTATTACAGACAACGGCCCTCAGTTCACAGCTCAGTTCACACGGTTCGCTTCTGAGTGGGAATTTGAGCACGTGACCTCCTCTCCCAGACACCCGAAAGCGAATGGCAAGGCCGAGTCGGCCGTGAAGATTGTAAAAAATCTTCTGCGTAAGGCCGCGCATGATGGTGAAGACCCCTGGAAAGCCGTGCTTCACTGGAGGAATACACCTACGGAAAACATGGGCAGCAGCCCAGCACAACGCCTCATGTCCCGCCGGTTGAAGACGTCCATCCCGGCGGCAAGCAGGCTCCTGGAACCAGCTGTTGTCGTGGGCGTCACTGAAAAGCTGCGCCACAGGAAGCAACTCGCCAAATCCTTCTATGACAGATCTGCCCGTGAATTGCCGGCACTTGAAATTGGGGAAGTCGTACGGATGAAGCCCCTGCCAGGTGATAACACTGGCCGCTGGAGAGTCGGAACTTGTCTCCGCAGGGTTGCGCCGAGGTCTTATCTTGTGGACATTGATGGCTCCCTGTACCGTCGTAACAGGATCGATCTCAGAGTGGCTGAGCCAGCTGCACGAGCCGCGCACGATCCTGTTGAACCCGCTGCGGCACACACACCGGACGGGGATCCAGCTACAGAAACTGTCATTGAGACCCCTCAGGCTGTGTTCGAGCCGAGCCCCATCAGGTCCATGCCCAAGGCGCCATCTACTCCTGTTGGCGCTCCGCGTTCGGATGGACACACTTACACAAGGGTTGGACGGCTGTCTAAACCTCCACTGAAACTCACTATGTAATCTGAATAATGTTGATGGTTGCTATGTGGGAGAGAGGGGGAAAAGAGGAGAAATGTTATCATACGCTACTGTGGTTATTACACTGGTATGGGATATGAAGAGATTTACTGCTGTTGCACTGTTATTGGTTGTTCGTATATGAAAGTAATTTTATTTTGCACTAACTTCATGTGTATGTGTTTATACTTGGAAAAGGAGGATGTTACGGGTCTAGATAGATCGATGCCATCGGCTATCCACTAGTTTACCTTAGATACACCTGACCCGCGCTCAGGAACATGTTACATCACTTTGAATATACTTGGCTGCACTGAGCAACTCGTGTGTGTGTCATTCTTTATAAGATAGCCTACTGAAACAGCTACTGTAAGGGATTTACGGGGCTGGAAATTCTTTGTTTTGTTTTGTTTTTTTGTGACTTTTTTCTTAGTTAATGTTCTGTCCTCGCTAAGTGTTGTCCCCATGAAAGCTACTGTAACCTGGGCTGGTGTAGGTGAAGAGAGCTAGTGGTATGTGGCTAGTTAAGCAAGAGCCCCGGGATAGCTGATTAGCTCGAGAGAGCCGACAGACAACGAGAAGGGGATTTCCACACACCTGGTCTCCACGGCACTATGTTCACCGACTATACATGAACAGTAAAGCATAAAAGTCATAACCTGCACCAACTTGCAACGGGGAGAATTCGTTCTTGTGGACGTCGGTCGAAGCAGTGCTGAGAATGGCTCTACTCTAGTTCGTCACAACAAAACAAAAAGGAGGAGCCACCCTGTGGCGTTATTTGGCATTGCATGTATATTTACCGGACTGACTGTCACACAGACAGCTAAACACTCTCCTAATCAAGCTCCAAGGAACAGACAGGTGTGTTGAATTTGGCAATTTAATCAGGATTAATTGTGAAACTGGACAAAGAACAGGGATATATGAATGAAAATGTTACACCACCATGCAATATCACACAAAGCTTAGCTTAACGGCTATATGACATCTTGAACCACATATGTTATAGGGTCATGCAAAGCAGATCATTTGCTTACATGTAGTGCAACAAAACAATTTTTTCTCAAAGTCAACCTGACTTAGACAAGGCATGGCTAACTAAACACCATACATTTTCAAACAAATAATGATGCACCTATGTTACTTTTATGCTAATAAACAATGCAATTTACAGATGATGCCATGTATAAGCTACGAAGGCGAGGATGACATTGGAATTGGTTTGTAGCCAGCAGTAACATGCGGCCGTCTCTGGCAAGATCTCGAGGGGAAATGAAGCACTCTGTTTCCAGGGTTAACAAGAGGAACTACTCAGAACAACCTCCAGGTAAATGCAATATGAAACAAATCTGGTTCCATCACACTCCCCACCTGGCATCTTTAGCATGTCAAATTGAAAGGTAAGCTAGATAGTTTTTACCCCCTATCAAGACACTTGACTGAGTCCCTTTGTAACAGAAGGATGGCCTCAGAGACTGGCCTTAAGAACAGTTTTGGTACACTGTCTTGGACAACATTCACTTCAACCTTTCTGACATTTCCATCATCACTAGGAAAGGTTCTTGTGATCAATCTTGTGGGTCAGTCATGTCTCTGACTAGGTTGTTTTTTAGCAGGACAACATCAAAGCCCAGTAGATTTGGTCTTTCCGTTCTCCATTTCCGTCGACCTGGACACCACTGAGGTACTCTCTCCTCCATCTTTCCCAGAATGTGTTGGCTAAACTTTGAACTTGCACCACTGACATCTGAAGAGGTTGCCATCATCAAACTTGCCAAGTGGAAGTGGAGGTATGCCAACTTTCTGTATCGGAATATAGCAGGGGTGAGGATAAGAGGATCATCTGGATCCGTAGGTACCAATGTAAGTGGTCTAGAGTTGACTATAGCAGTAATCTCAGCCTTAAAGGTCATCAAGACCTCATGAGTGAGCTTTGTAGGCCTGAGCTTGAGGAACATTGCATCAAGGATCCGACGTCTCACGCTGATCATCTTCTCCCAGCTGCCTCCCATGTGTGAGGAGTGTGGGGGATTGAATAGCCTCACGCAACCCTGATCAGAGAGGTAGTTGGTCACTTGCTTATTTTGCAACCTCTGGAGTCGATTTGAAGTTTTCCGCAGGCTCCTATAAAAGTAGTCTTGCAGTCAGACCTCAGTTGTTTAACAGGTCCCCTAATTGCGAAGAAGCGTCTGAGTGTTAATGAAACTGGATGAATCCATTGATTTAATAACCTCAAAACTATTAGATGCAATCTTATGCAGTCTGAGATTTGATTAAGCCAACATGTTTTGTGCTCCTTTCAGCACCTTGATGGCTTCCTCTACGCTGGGGATAGACATCAGGCTATCACTGACGTAGAACTGTCAATGAGCAAAGTTCCAAAGTCCTCACCCTCCATGGCCATCCTCTTCAGCCCATAAATGGCCACAGCTGGTGAGAGACAAATACCAAACACATGAACTCTCCTGTGATACTCCAAAACTTTGTCATCAAGTTAGTGGTTGCGAAACCTTAAGAATCGGAGGTATTCCTGATGATTCTCTCTCACTAGGAAGCTGTGAAACATCTGTTGGATGCCATCACAGCTACTGGCTCTGTCTTAAAGTGCATGAGGACCCCAAGTAAGGTGTTGTTGAGGTCTGAGCCCTGTAAGAGCACATCATTCAATGCTATACCCTTGAACTGTGCACTTGAGTCAAAGACGATCCTTATTTTCCCGGGTTCTGGGGGTGGTAAACACCGAAGCTTGGTAAGTACCAATACTCTTTGTCAGTCTCTGTTGGAGGAGCAGGCTCAGCATGTTTATTTCTGAAGATGTCCTCCATGATGTCCACAAATTGGTGTTTAATCTCCTGTTTTCTATTCAAGGTACGATGGAGTAACATCAGTTGGCTGAGGGCTTACTCTCTATTATTTGGTAAACATAATTTCGGAGTACAAAATGGAAGAGGAGCCACCCAGCTGTTGGAATCATCTTTCAAGAACTTTGTATTTGTGATCTGAAGTAAGATGTTATCTTCAATGGAGGGGGCTAGCTTGTCATCTTTAGAGTTGCTGAAGACCAGCTTTACTAAACCTGGTTGGGCAGAAGCCAGTGTGCTAGGAGGTTTGTACCATTCACTTACTGTCTTCTCTTTGAGGAAGATTCTGCTTTCACAAGGCCTGAAGTAACTGGGACGCCTGTTTCCTGGACATTGGTCTTGAATATATTGACAGTTGGCTGGTGGGCCCCGCCAAGGCAGACATCACCAACTATGACCCAGCCTAGATCCAGTTGTTGGGTGAAGGGTGTATTGTGATGACTGTTGCGCTGGCTGAGCACTTTGTGTACACGGATGATGTCTCTGCTAAATAATAGAAGGATCTCAGCCGAAAAGTCAAGAGGAGGAATCTTGTCAGCTATCGGCTTGAGATGCATATGACTACGTGCAGCCTCTAGTTTTGAGATTTCTTCCCTATTATTGGGAATTAGGTTGCATTCGATAAGGGTTGGCAGTGGTAGGGAAAGTTCCCCATCAGCTGACTCCATCATGAATCATGTGCCCCTCCTTCCAGCAGTGTCTCTAGTTCCTGAGCACGTTTTGAGGGTGTAGGGAGAGATGTCACTCTTGAATATCAAACATGTCAAAAAATGCTGATCTAGCTAGTGACACATTGCTTTGATCATCTAGTATCACGTATGTCCTCATGTTTTGCTCAGGGTGCCCCTTTGGATAGACGTTGACCAGACAGATTTTCAAGCAGGATTTGCCTTGAAGACCCTCACCACAGACCCCTGTGCATGAGGAAGTTGCTACATCTGGAGTGTGTTCAGTTGGCTTCTCACCATGTTTTGCAGTGGGCACATTGGAACTTGTAGCCCAAGGTGCTGGTCCTGCATGAAGTGCTGAGATGTATTGGCCACTGTTGCATTCTGAGCAATGGGTGACAGCTTTACACCTCTTAGCTTGGTGTGTTATCGAAGCACAACATTTAAAACATATGGAGTTCTCTGTCAGGAAGCGCCTTCAGTCAGCGAGTGATTTTTCCTGAAAACCTCAACATTTCTTGAGGGAATGAGGTTTTTTGTGGAGAGGACACAGTCTATCTGGATCCATGACAGGACCTTTAGAGGCTTCTGAGGAGGAGGGGTTTCCTACTTCAGTGTTACTGACTGATATAGGAGGTTTGATTTTCCATTGTTTGGATGAAGAAGAGGAAGAAAGTCACTTTATTTGACATTGCATTCTTACAACGAATTGTATTCTTACAAATAATTTGTTCTCTGCATTTAACCCGTCCTATTGTATAGGAGCAGTGGGCAGCTGTAGCACCCGAGGACCAACTTCAGTTTTTCTTTCCATTGCCTTGGTCAGGGGCACTGACAGGAGTATTAACCTTTAACATGCATGACTTTTTGATGGTGGGAGGAAACCGGAGCACCTGGAGGAAACCCATGCAGATACGGGAAGAACATGGAAACTCCACACAGAAAGGACCTGGGATGGCCTGGGGTTCAAACCCAGGACCTTCTTGCTGTGAGGCAACAGTGCTAACCACTGGGCCACCGTGCCACCTGTCACCTTTGAATAAAGCTGAGCTGGAGGTAGGGAGCGCAAAGCTAGACTCATTTCTCATCTCTGCATAGTGGAACATAATGTCTGCGAAGAATGAGAAAGGAGGGTATGGAACAGGATGCTCCCTCTCATAGTGAGACCCCAGTGTTATCCAATGTTCTTGGATGTTGTGGGGCAATTTCTCCACAATAGGTTTATTTCCCTTGCGGAATCGAGAAAGCTGAGTCCTAGTAAGTAACCCTCATGTTTTACCGCTTCAATTTCTAGGAGCAGATCTCTGAGTTCTTGAAGCCTCTGGTGATCTCTACATGAAAACTTTGAGAAGTGGTCCAATCTATTGAAGAGAGAAGCTTCAATTGCCTCTGGAGAGCCATAGCACCTGTCCAGCCTCTGCTAAAGCATGTCCAAACCCATAGACAGATTGTTAACGTGAACTGCTCTCATCCTCTTGGCATGCCACCAAGCCACTTAATGACCAGGTCAATTTCTTTGCTAGGCTTGAGGTTTAGCCCCTTTACAGCATTATTAAAGCTAGATTTCCAGGACAGGTAACTAGCAAACTGGTTATTGAACATTTTCAGTCCAGCTTTGACAAGATCTCGACGAGCCAAATATACAGTTTAGTCAGATACACCTGGGGCATCTGATCGTGAGCGGTGTGAAAGCTGGTTTGCCGATCTTGAGTGATGGCATGTATGGAATCTGCGGACGTTGACATCTGTTTGAACGGATGCAGCACCTGAGAGATTCTTCCTCCGATGGTTTGCTGCAGGGCTTCAGGAGGAAAAGCTGAGGGATCTGACTGCTCTGAATTTCGACTGACATGATGACCTTCAATGTCTGAAAGGCACCTGTTTTGTGGTGTGTGAGCAGCCTCTGCTCCTTCGTCAACTTGAGCTGAAGCATAATTTTGATGGGAGGCAAAATGTACTTGGATGTACTCGCCAGTATGACGTATTTACTGCTTTGGTGATAGAGAGTGACTAGCTTTACTCACAAGGTCACAATTATCTATGTCTGCAGCTGCCTCAAACACTTCAGCTTCCACTGAGGCAGCCTCAGCTTCACACTCTTCCTTTAGTGCATTCAATGTGGCCTCTGTGTGGGCTTTCACCACTTGCACATCCATGTGACACTTTGCACAGGCTGCTCATGTGCGTGCAGCTTCCACTTTAGCATGAGCTTGAGCAGCAGCTACACTGGCTTTAGACTTATTTTAGTGTTACGAAGATGAGGATGATGAAGATGATGCAGCACATTCTGACTTGACATCCACGTCTCGAGGATCAATATTGTTGGGGTTTGGGTCAGACATCCCTGTATCAGGCAAGTGGATGTATCTCCAGTCCTTAGGAAATGCTCTTGAAGACGTAGGTGTTTTTTTTTACTTTTGTAAACTGACTGGCTGAAATATGTGCTCAGGTTGGGGTATGCCAGTCTTCCTCTATGTGTCTGTTCAATAAAACTAATCGTGGTTTGGCAGGGGATAAACTTGTATGTCCCGTTGGGTGGATTCTTGGATATGTGTTATTTATTCACAGCTTGTAATGATGGTCCATCTTTTCACTGTTCTGTCTTCACTAAGTGTTGTCCCCATGAATGTATACTCAGCTTTACAGACAACTAAACATCCCTAATCAAGCTCCAAGAAACATACAGATGTGTTGAATTTGGCAGTTTGATCAGGATTAATTGGGAAACTGTGGACAAAGAACAGGGATATATAAATGAAAATGTTACACCACCATGCAATATCACACAAAGCTTAGCTTAAAGGCTATATGAAATCTTGCACCACATATGCTATAGGTTAATGTAAAGCAAGATCATTTGCTTACATGTCAGTATAACAAATAACTAGTTGATTGTCTGTACTAAACAACAAAGAACAAAGTCAACTATTGCTGACTTAGGCAAGGCATGGTTAACTAACACCATATATTTTCAAACAAATAATGATGCAACTCTGTTACTTTTATGCTAATAAACAATGCGACTTACAGATGATGCCATGTATAAGCTATAGAGGAGCTGGTGGCATTGGATTGTACCTCCTCACCTAGGTCGTCCATCAGGACGCCCCAAAGGGTTTCGGTTGCACGTGTTTGTTTACCGCGAGGAGGGTGTGGCTCTTCACCACACACTGACGGTCATACATCATGGAGAGGCTATATTTTGCACTTCACATGATGCTGGGGTGTATGGAGACCAGTATAGGTTGCCACGAAAGGCCATCTAGGAAAGGTACTACTCCTATACCTAACCCCTTAACCCCAACTGTATTGGACTGTAGTCAGCAGTAACATGCAGCTATCTCTGGCAAGATCCCAAAGGTAAGTGAAGCACTTTATGTTTCCGGGGTTAACAAGAGGAACTACTCAGAACAACCACCAGAGGGTGGCAAATGCAATATGAAACAAACCTGGTTCCGTCACAGTTAAGTTAGTTTAGTCAGTGAGGCTTACTGCTAAATTACCGTAACTTTTTTTTCGCATAAAATGGCCAAATCATCAGACCCCTCGTGATTTGGACCAATTGTCGCATTTCGTGTCATGATAACATATGCCATCGCATCGTGTAGCTTTTGGTTACTTGGTAACGTCAGGCGCGACAGAAGCGCAACCTCCCAAGCACCTTGGATAAAAGCATGAAAGTGGCATGGCTGGCGTTTTCCACGCATTTTTAGACACAACATGTGAACGGCCCCTAAGGCCGCCCTAGTGTGTGATTTTACATAGCATGCAGGCGTTCCGGAAGTGGAGGCCTCACAACGTGTACCACAACAGCGTTGGCTGCCCCGACCTGCCGGCTGTCCCTTTTACACAGACGTCGGTTTGACTTTGTGACTACCTCCACTCCCAGCTTAACGACGGAACAATAATGACCCTCATTCCATCATTGTACCTTTTACACAGAATGACAAGGCGGATTAATGGCGCAACATTTCTGCCTTGAAAAGGCTGTCTAAAAAAGCCTCAAGAGAGACAAAATGCTACACCTCTCTGGAGACAGCTCATTAAGTGGCCCAGGATGAGAGAGTACTTAGTTTGACGAGGGTTCATAAGAGTGAGTTAATATGGTCTTTAAAAGTTGAGTCATCCCCTTTGGGCACAGCACGTGAATGAGAGCAGATATGATGCCCTGTTTGACAGCATGACAGAACTGACCCTCAGCATCTTGTCAAGACGCTCGGCCCTTTGCAGCAGTTGTTGCCAGCTTTACTGACAACCTAACACTTGGCATCCGTCTCACCTGTGGAGCGGACAGACTAGTTTCCACTTGGTGGGTCCAGCCGAGACATCGGGTCGTGTCATCATGGAGAGCGGCTATTAACAACAGCTAGAAACAGAGGATTCCAACCGTCACCCCTCGTATATGTGGTTTCCACTGTGTAACTATAGAAATAAGAAAAAAATGCAATAAAGTGTAGTTCAATTTCTGCAAACCTAACGCCACACGGTTCCAGTAGTTTGACACTTCAATATTGGCTTACACTTCAACTAGTTGAAACTGTTAATAATGCCCAAAGCATGCTTAATTTTTGAAACACAGACGGCCCTTTGAGCAAGCAATCGCATGTGTGACGTTCTGTAGCGCTGCCAACTTAGTTTACATTCATTAACTACCAACACCGTGACACCTTTCATAATATGAAACAAGTCTCACAGCTCCTTGTCTATGAACAAGTCTATCACAGCTGCTATGAAATTTGCTGCTTCCCTGCCCCCTGCCGTACCACTTCCTTTGTTTACTTGTTAATGAGGCTTTATTGTGTGTTCTGGTGGGGTGGGCAGAGATGAGGGTTATTAGACGGCCCACTCTCCTTGGCTAACCACCGCTGCTCTGGTGCTAGCCAAAAAGATTCAAATAACAAGCCCCAGCAAGTTCACGTACATCTCACAGTGTGAGCACGATCAGCGGGTCAAGCATGATGACATGTTTACCCGCAGGAGAGAGGGGCTCGCTACTAGCCTTACATGACTGATGGATGATGGATGGAGGTATCAGCAGTTTCCTGCTTGTGCAAGAAACTGAAACTTAAAAAAAAAACTCCCCCCCAAAAGACTTACTTAGTGTGACTATCGGTTGGTTGATCTCCAGCAAGTCCAATCCACAAACTCAAATGTCTGTTTGTCATGAGTGTTCAGATTTTTAATTAATGGCAAATAAACAAAAATATTGTTCGAATATTCTCCCCAAAACGTAAAATAAAAAATATTGTTATCTTAACTTTGGTCATGTTATTCATGCATACCAGAAGATTTTTTTATCCCTGTTAAAAAAGAAAAAATCAGTGATGAATGTCAAGAAACTACTAGAGATACTACACGATACACGAACAGCAAAGTGACGGTGCAGACCGCGTACAGAGAGGGAACATTTTATATGGCTATGGAAACTAACCAAAATGCATCCAGGGGCTTTCTACTTATGGCATGTAACAGGCCTGTCGACACAGAGCAGCCATGCATGTTCAACCCTTTGACTTTAAGGCTTTGTCTCTAACGGGTGCAGAATACTGAGGCCGGTGTCCTGATTCACGTGAGTTTCACATAATAAACCACTGGGCATCTGGAGAAACAGTAGAGAGGTGTTGAAAGGCAGAAAGAAAAGTAGAGCGAGGCAGAAGATGTTTCTTTACCCCCCCCCCCCCAATTCACCTCTGTACCTCCATGGTAACTTGCACTACATTTCTCTCCTCTTTTCTTTGTTGTTCTTTTTCCTCAATGCTCCTTTTCTTCCATCCTCCTTTTTTTTCTTTATGTTGCTCTCCCTTATTTTCTCCATCAGGCACTCCTAAACATGTAAGTGCATGCAACATACAGTACACAACACGTGCACGCATACACACACACACGCACACACACACGGGAACACTGCCTATGTGCTACTAGTCTAAATCCTGCTGGCTTATACAACTGCCAGTGATATTTGATTCCTTCACTCCCAACCGTTGGATCTGTTGGCTCTCACATGCGATCTGAGGTCCCAGTAGGCAAAGAACAATAATTCAATTAATCCAGTGCTGCATTCATCTGAAATAAAGCACGCTCGGGGGATCACGGGAAATGTGAAAAAAATAAAAAAATAAAACAAAAACTCTGTTTGAGTCTTGGCTGCGATATGCCTTGGCGGTCAAAAATATCCACAGTCGTTTTTCAGACCCGACCAAGATGTCACAAATAAGATGATGAGTGACAGGGTGAAAGCCATTTATTCTCAGGCTTTAATAAAAGCTGTCACGCAAGCAAGACATTCTCTCACAACAGCAGTTTCCACACTTTGCTGACAATAGCTGGTTCATGAACTGATCAGTGTTGCGTTTGTTTGTTTTTGCATACCTACAGACGCGAATGTCTTGCATTTGCATAACGTCTCCTTGACAATGTGTGTGCACTCCAAAAAAAACAAAATATTTAAGCCCATAAGTTAAAGCTCATGCATTTCAATTGCATGTACATTTTCCATCCAATTTGATCACATGACTCCAATGCAAAATATGACGTTTCAATCCATGCATGCTCCTTCTTGAAATGTCATATTTTACATTGGCGTTACGTGATCGAATTGGATGGAAAATGTACATGTAATTGAGCTACATAAACTTTAACTTATGGGCTTAAATATTTCTTTGGAGTGTGCGTGTGTGTGCACGCGTGCACACGTGTCTGTCTGCATGCACATATAGCTTATGTGACGGGATAATGAGTTAACCATAAAAGATTGGAGCCTGCTTTCATTCAAGAGCAGTGACGTCGTCCACTGAGCATTTTTTTTTTTTTGGGAGATCACTCCAAGTGGAACTCCTTACGAGGCTGGGCTGTAACCTGAAGCCAGAGGGAAGAGAGAGAGACAGCAAAGGAGAGAGAGAGAGAAAGAGAAAGTCATAGAGTGCGAGCGAGCGAGAGAAAGAGAGAGAGAGCGAGAGAGAGAGAGGGGAGGGAGGGAGGGAGGGAAAGACTAAGAGGGAGAGAGAAAGGTGATGTCAGCTGAGTTCAGAAAGTAAACAGAGTTTCAGACTGCAGCATGCTGTCTGCAGGACGGGGACTGCAGCCGGGGCGAGCCCACAGGGGCACCCGCACAATCCTTAACACTGGCACCCGTATCCCAGGGAGGAAGAGCTGGCTCTTTTTTATCTCCTTCCTTCTCTCCATCAACCTGCCCCAAGAGATGGCCTGGCCCTACGGTAAGAGATTGGCAAAGCAGAGGTCTCTTATTTTATTTTTATTTTTTTTACCTCTCCACCCTTTGCCCCTTTCTTTCTTTATCTGTATTTTTTCCCGAGTGCTTTGTTCTTAAAAGAAAGCTGGCATCAGCACTCTCTCCATCCCCGTCTCCCCCTCTGTCCTTTAAAGAGAAGAAAAGCAGTGTGGTTTGTAAAAAAAAAAGAAAAGAGGACCTACAGAGAGCGATGTTAAGCAGATCTGTGTTGTTAGCTAAGAAGAAAAACATTACAAGTGAGTTTGTTTTGTTCCGGGGCTTAGCACGCCTTGTTATGGCAGACATAGTAGTCGGGGATGGCTCATTGTTGCTTTGGTCAGTTTCTTGTCCAATTAAGAAGCGGTTTGTGATTATCCCTTTCATTCCCGGAGAGATAATACGTGCCTGTTTTGAAACCTTAAACAAAAATACCCCCCCCAAAAAAAGGAAAAAAGGAGTAGTTGTTATCAGAGGAAAACAGCAACAGAGCAACTATCGTTGGGATGCTGAGTAAAGCCCACAACATTCCATTAAGGAGATTAAGGAGTTGGAGCCTTCCATGTAATGATACAGTCAGGGGCTTGGCAGCCGCCGGCTGTTGTACTGAGCCCTCTCTCTAAGTGTTAGACAGTGTTGTGGGTGAGCCTCTCTCTGAGGTCTCCTCTGTCTCTTCCCCCCCGGCTGCCTGCTCGGAGCGCCGCGGGGAGACGTGAGTCATGTTTGAGTTGATCCTGCTGTCCAGGGTAATGCGTATACCATACACCGTCTCCAAGTCTCCTACCTAAAAAAAAATCCCTTGCTCTCTTGTTTGACAAGAGAGCAGGAACTTGGCGAAGTAAAAATGTGACAGTCCCCCTGTGTCGGCTTTGGATGACGAATGTCAAGTGCAATTTTTTTGTTGATTTTGAGATACTTTATTGATCCCCGTGAGGAAATTCCTCTCTGCATGTAACCCATCCTAGCTGTGTCGCTAGGAGCAGTGGGCAGCCGCCGTGCAGCACCTGGGGACCAACTCCAGCTTGTCTTGCCATGTCTCGGTCAAGGGCACAGACAGGAGTACTAACCCTATCATGCACGTATTAGTCCCCCCCCCCCCCCGCAAAACAAGAGAGTCGGTTTTGATGTCGCTTGCCCGGTTATGATTTACACCATCAGCTGATGATGGACAGATGTGAGACAAACAAGAGCCACCCCGTGGAGGATTGTTTGATCTACGTAAGGCGTCAGCATTCCTTCCTGTTGAGGGCTGTCCTGGCGTCATTCTGAGATGTCCTCCTGTTCTTCTAACACACTTCTCTCTGGCCAGTCAACCATCTGTCTCCCCGCGGTGTGTTTAGCTAAGTTCCCCAAAGGAGACAGCCGGGGGCAATTGGGCAGTTAGCAGCGGGGAAACAAACGACATGGTTGGATGAAGAGTGAGGAGAGGACTGAGGAGTGATGGGGGCGGGTGGGGGGGTGGGGGGGCAGAGTAGAGAAAGGGGAATTTGCAGGAGCGAAAAAATATGCGGAAAAAAAAGGCGGTATGCAATTGAGCATTTGGAAAAATAGTTCCTCATATTTAGCTGGAGAGTTTATTCCAAGTGCAGGGGCCAAATGCTGAAAACATATTTTTCAGACTCCCGTTTGACCTACATTTCAGCAATCCAGCAAAGTGGATAATAGAGTGACGTGTTACTTTATTGGGTTGGAAGTTAAGAATTGGGCAAGTTTATTTCGAGCGATGTGTAGGCTAGCCATTGAGATTTATTTTTGGGACCACGCTACGTAAAGATATGCGTAGGTCCTCAGTGGTCCCCCGGGACTTTCCTGTTCCACTGCACCTCAATCACCCAGGCCTCAAAATACCAGACAGCTGCTGGCTGGTCTGGGCAGTGGTCAAGAGCAATCACACGGATGGACGTGTGCATGCCCCCTCTCTCTCTCTCTCATTCACACACACACACATGCACACAAGCACACACGCCCAGAGTCAGATGTTTTTCCATGGTACGTCAGTGTCGTGTCGTGTAAGCACCGTTTTGCCACGAGGAAACAATTTATTCAGTAGCAGATACAACTCTCCAAAAGTTTGAAGACTAACTGTTTCTGACACAATGCTTCATGTGACAGAAGTGAGACAAAGAGCAAGTGTGGCCCCGTATGCTGTCCGGCGTACAAAAGAGCCTTAGCACCTCTCCGAGACTTAACACACAGCTATTCATATGGAAAAAAAGAAAAGAAAAGAAAAGAAAAGAAAAGAAAAGGTGCTTAGCCATTGAAGTGACTGAGACACAGGAGCAGACATCAGTGAACCCTCATGTTCAGTAAGTTTGCTAAGCGATTTCAAATCTTCGTTTGTCTTCCCTGAGCTCGACTGTAAGCGTTATTATTTATGTGTCTGACCAAACTTCACTGACGGTTTTAACGACCTTCGCTGTGTCTGGTTTAGTCCCACGCTCCGATTAAATACCGTCTCTGAGCAGCAAGGGAGAGGAATAGTCTAGACAATAACGGGTTTCAGTGTCAGACATACAGCAGCGTGTACAGCTGCACCTATGACACCATTTGGTTCACCGCATGGTATCATAAGTGCAGCTGAAATAAAAGTATAATTACAGGAGTGAACAGAGAACCTGAAGGCAGAACGCATCTGCAAATGTGAGCCTGCACCAACGGTCAGATATGAACAGAGAGCAAATAAAAAAATAGCAGACGGTGACCTTGACTTTTCATCAAATGAAATAAGACACCAAGGGAGACGCTTTTGGTGAGGGCCAGCACTGCAGGTGTTGCAACTGATAGGGGTTTATGGGGAAGACGTCACGATGCTGCTACGGTTATATTCAGCAGCTGCGGCACATTTTCTAAGCAATTTTTCCATATATCAATATTTTCTGTTATTCAAGGCTCACAGATTAGTCTGTGGGTGTATGACTGTGTGTGTGGTTTCGCGTAATACCCCATTGATCAATGAAGGAGGTATTGTAAATATGCGCACCCTCCTCACTTTCACATGTGGGTCACACAATATGCTTAAATAATGTGCCTGTTGAGCTGGTGGGGAGTCAGTGCCTTGCTTAAGGGTAACTGCTGCAGGATGGCCACTCAGGGTGTCTTTATGTGTGTAGGAGCATTTGCAGTCTACTGTGCATTTGGCATCTGGGTAGTGTAGGGGTCTATTCTGTTGCCTACCAACACAGGGATCGCCAGTTTAAATCCCCGTGTTACCTCTGGCTTGGTCGGGCGTCCCTACAGACACAATTGGCCATGTCTGCGGGTGGGAAGCCGGATGTGGCTATGTGTCCTCGTCACTACACTAGCGCCTCCTCTGGTCGGTTGGGATGCCTGTTCGGGGGGAGGGGGAACTGGGGGGAATAGCGTGATCCTCCCATGTGCTACATCCCCCTGGCGAAACTCCTCACTGTCAGGTGAAAATAAATGGCTGGTGACTCCACATGTATCAGAGGAAGCATGTGGCAGACTGCAGCCCTCCCCAGATCGGCCGAGGGGTCGGAGCAGCGACCGGGATGGCTCGGAAGAGTGGGGTACTTGGACAGGTACAATTGGGGGGAAAAAAAGTGGGGGTGCATTTGAATGCTTGGGTGCATAAAAAAAAAACAAAGCAAAAAAAACCAAAAAACGGTCCTTACATAGAATGCATGGGCAGTGTCGAGTGGCCATGGTTGACGTGTGAGCAGCAGGGTGGTGGACTAGCAGGGAAGCAAGGTTAGCCTTATGGTCACAAAAATTACCTGATCCCTTGAGGAAATTGGGTGAAGTATGGTGACTGATCCCCCCCCCCCCCGCAGCAATAACCATTTCAGTCTCAGGATCCACGTCAAAAGGTGTGCAGCCGAGGCAAGCAAACTAACAAACCCAGGCCCAAAGCTTGTGACGGTGTGGGAGTGCTGTGAAAACAACTTTGCAAGGCGATGGAGCGTCTGTTAAAATATCTGGATTATTGCTATTTTGGTTTCTATGGCTTTGTGTGAGGGAATACATTTAGGAGCATGACATCTGGATGGAAAAGAAAACGACCAGTTGTAAGACACTAGAAAAACAAACCACATAAAGATTAGCACATCCAGCTGAGTGACCAAAGGAAAAAGCTATGTAGTTACTCCTGAATTTCAGTCTGTTGTTACATCATAGTTCTATGGCTTAGTTCAAGCAGTTCGCTCATACACAAAACATAATTAGCATGTGTATCAACAGTGCATAGCGTATACACTAACACACATTTGCAGCAAATCTGGGCGGTAATGTCATTAACATAGCCATGGGGGCACGATACCAAAACGAGTGATGATTACACTCAACCAATGCAATTATGTTAAGACTGACAGAGCCTGTTCCAAAATAAAAATGAACAAGAGCCATTAGACAAGATTAATGTAGAAAATGAGACACAACATTAACTGTCTGCGAGTTTCAATTTACAAGTCTGAGAAATGGAGCTTAATGAAGAATGATAATTACGGTGAAATTCACATGCTTGCACAGTTTCTCCCATACGTTCCCAATTATGTTGTCAGTTGCGGTATCTTGTGCAAAAAAAAAGCATTTTGTACATGCATCACAATAATTTGGTGGAATTTGAGTCAGTGGAGAGGCAAGCGCCTTTGCTAACCTTGATCCAAAAAAGTGCAGGAAGACACCACATACTGTCACTCAATCACTCACTCGCATTTTTACACAAGTTTGCTTCCATACCTGTCCACACCTTCCCCAGCAGTTTCTCTTGTAAAACGTTACAGTTGACTACATGTTCCTCAACAGGTGTGAACCGGGAAGCCAGACAGATGTGTGTTAACTGAGCAGTGCGTCTTATCTCTGCTTCATCTCCCCAACTAGTTGCATGCCAAACCACCTCAGCAGCACAAGTGATCTCTGGCATTAAAGATCCGTAAACAGTTATTATGTATAAAAGGTACTGAGGTTATAACAAATGCATTTAAGGATTACTGCAGCACAGGGTGAGAACTAACGTGAATTGATTCAGTGTGTGCGTCAATGCTTAGAGCACCACCACCTGTGTTTGTTTACTTCCTGAGGTTGCAGAGGCTTCCAAACATTTCAAGTGAAAAATGAAACGCACGTGGGAAATCATGGAGTTATGCTATAACAGCAGTAAATTGTTCCTTAGAGACAGAGATTGAGATTTTAGACCTACATATACAGACAGACATAGAGAGTCAGATACAGATATGGATAGATACAAGTGTAGGAATTACTTTCCAAATGACAGGACATGATAGCAGGAAGTACTTTCCAAATGACAGGACGTGACAAGTTTAGTAATGACATTGCCAGGTGAGCTCATAAAGCCTTTTGACCCTTTTAAGTTTCGGTCCAATAAATCAGGTCTCAAAGTCTGTCAAGACAGCTTCCCACCCAAACCTCTGTTAGAAAGCAGTAAAGCTTTGTCATAAGGAGAGAGGATGGTGTCGGCACCTCTCGATCCCTCCGTGGCAGTCATCTGAATCCCATTACATTCACTAAGGAAACAGCTTTGCCGAGTGGCATGATGGAAGTGGTTTCAATAACCAGCAAAATTAAAGAAATACTCACACTGCTTTGAGTCCACTTATAACCTGCCTCTCAGAGGACAATACCAAGCCTCCATCTTATGTAATTGACTTCATCTTGTACTCATAACAACAGCCATGGTGATTTGAAGTGCAACTGCTTCCGACTACATTTCAGCGCAAGTGAGTGAAAGCAGGCCACAGCTTGGATTGACTTCTGGTCAAACAGTTGAATGGAATAAAGGTCAGAACTCAGAACGCTGTAACAAAACACTGAGTAGCTGCCGTACAGCACCTGCTCAATATCACTGTTATTTAATCCAATGACAGAGCCATAGACTGGGTTTTTAACGTGCTTATTCTGCAGATTGCTTTAAATTTCTTATTATACCTCGACAGTAATCGATAGTACTCAAAAAAAAGAAAAAAAAGAAAAAGACGTTTGACACAGAAATGAAAAAAAATCCGTCGTTCCTGTAAGGGGCAGGAGAAAACAACGACATCCAATCAAACGCACGACCAAGTCAAATGATTGGAACGAGCGAGCTGTCTATCAAACCCTCAGCGACACGCGCATTTGTTATGCGCATAACAGTTCCACGTACACAAAGGCTGAGTTGCTAACACATAGCTGCCTGCTAGCTACCTAGCGAGCCAGTCGTGATTGCTACAACGATGGAGCCGGATCCTGAGAAAGTTAAGTTTTCTCTTACGTGTGTAACATCCATTCGGTACAGCTAATTCGTTTCCCACTTTTTGTTTCAACACTCATTTCTTAGGAAAGCAATTTAAAAGAATTACACAGAAATCACAATCTGAACAGAATCTTCTGGCTTCGGTTGTTTTGAACACAGGGGTGCGGAAAGACCAAGGCAAAAGAAAACAATGCACAAAAGAAATTGAGCAACAATGAGCGAGCAAAGCTTAAGGGCTGTCATTCTACATATGTTCTCGCCACATAAAACAATTACTGGGGATTTAAGCAAGACCGTAGATGTTGTGCAAGGGACATTTTTATGTTTTAGTCATGAGGTCAAGCACTCCTGGTGAAAATGATGAATGCCCAGAGCAGCGCCGTCCCATACGCTCAGAGTCTGTACATGTTTGCGAGCCTAATTGATAAATCAACCTGTGTCCCACTCTTTTTGAGTTATCAAATCCATAAATCAGACATGGAACACAGAAAAATCCAAAATAAACACTGTCGCAAATGACTCCAACAGCCTCATGCTGCAGCGTTACTGCCCCTATCACAGCACGCACAACTCTTGAGTTGCTGCAGCAGCAATCAGCCTAAATTCTCTTCGATGAATGTCAAAGAGCGAGATAGGGGGATCCTTTGAAGGGGTGTGTGCCATGTCTCCTTCAGCGGGGGGGGGGGTAGTTAAGGAGAATGACAGATTGAGGCTCGAGCGAGATATGATTTATTTATGATTTCATTACTGTCAGAGGGATAGCGAGATAGGGGGATCCTTAGAAGGAGTGTGTTGTAACATTTCAGGACATCTGCACAGCTCCTCTCCAGTAGACCACAAACTGATTAATCCCAACCTGAACCGTAACTTCCCATAATGCACTGCAGCCTGTCTTCAACTCTGTATGTCACTGAGTGGTTGGGCCTTGCGTGCTGAGTCCGTTTGTGTGCCTGTGTGTTTGCAAATATGTGTGTGTGAGTGTGAGAGTGTGGTTTCATTTTTTTCCCCTTTTTAACAGTCAGGGAATTTTTTTGCCCCAATGTATTGGAAAGAAAATTGTATTTAGCACACCATAGCTCCTCAGTGAGATTTTAAAACCTCCCTTTATAGTGTGAATATTATGTGCTCTAGAATAAAGACATTTGATGACTTGTCTGTCAGATGTGTGTGTGTTTCATGCACATGTGTATGTGTGTGTAATACACAGTGGAATTAATAAGTGTAAATGTTAGGTGAGTTGGGTTGGATAAAAGTAGGAGGATTAAAGGTTTAAATTTTATTATCTTTGTAGAAGTGCAAAAACAAAATGCTGCGATGGCATGCCATGTCTGAAGTTGCAGCTTTTCTGGGTTTTCCTTCCTCCTCCGTCTCCTCTCTGTCTCAGTTCTGTGTGTTACATAATCCTGACCACTTGAACTGCAAGGTCCTCAAAATGCTGTTTTCCAACCTGGTTAGACTTGTATTCATTGGGTAAGAACTCAACAGGGAG
Organism: Lampris incognitus; assembly: GCF_029633865.1. Lineage (NCBI taxonomy): Eukaryota > Metazoa > Chordata > Actinopteri > Lampriformes > Lampridae > Lampris > Lampris incognitus. The sequence goes on from NC_079216.1 coordinate 45,415,661, forward strand.
GAGAGGGTCAGTGTTTTGCACTGAATCATATAAACCACTTTTTGATCAATGATATGATCCTGTTTTCCATGACAATGACTTCACCATTGTGGTATGTTGCCATTAACTGAACAGATAATGGCTGTTGCAACAGTACATTAATGAGAAGAAAAAAAAAAGCCCCAACAGCTGTACAAATTAGGGAGGTACTGTGTACTTCCAAGGAATATGATGTCCCCCACACAGAAGGCTGCGGTCATACAGTTGTAGAAATCACAGCACTTGAGTCAAGCGTGGGCGTATTGCAGGGATAAACAAAAACAAACCAAAATTCTTCCACAGTTGCTCAGGCTTTCCTTACCATAACCAACACCGGTTCACATTTTCCTACAAGGGCATCCATTGCATTTATCATCCTCTCCACATGATATTTTACACATCTTTTACTCTTTTTTCACACATTTGGGCGGCACGTTGGCACAGGGGTTAGCACTGTTGCCTCACAGCAATAAGGTCCTGGGTTCAAACCCCGGTGTTGTCCAACCTTGGGGGTCATCCGAGGTCCTTTCTGTATGGAGTTTGCCTGTTCTCCCCGTGTCTGCGGTGGGTTTTCTCCAGGTGCTCTGGTTTCCCCTACCATCAAAATGACTTGCATGTTGGGGTTAATACTCCTGTCTGTGCTCTTGACTGGGGCAATGGCAAGACGAACTGGAGTTGGTCCCTGGGTGCTGCATGGCGGCTGCCCACTGCTCCTAGCTACACAGCTAGGGTGGGCTGAATGCAGAGCATAATTACCCCACGGGGATCAATAAAGTGGTGTCACGGTGGCCCAGTGGTCAGCACGTTCGCCTCACAGCAAGAAGGTCCTGGGTTCGAGCCCCGGGGTAGTCCAAACTTAGGGGTTGTCCCAGGTCGTCCTCTGTGTGGAGTTTGCATGTTCTCCCCATGTCTGCGTGGGTTTCCTCTGGGGGCTCCAGTTTGCTCCCACAGTCCAAAGACAAGTAGGTCAGGTATGAAAGTGTGTGGGTGTGTGTGTGTGTATGTCGGCCCTGTGTGATGGCCTGACGGCCTGTCCAGGGTGTCTCCCCGCCTGCTGCCCAATGACTGCTGGGATAGACTCCAGCATCCCCATGACCCTGACAGCAGGATAAGCGGTTTGGATAATGGATGGATGGATCAATAGAGTATCTCAAAATAAAAACAAATCTAATTTAATCTTCTCTCAGTTACCAGTGAGCCAAGCACATATCCAAAGGGTATTTAGAATGACTAAAATTGCTGTTTTTCTTGGTTTGAATGACCCTACTGAGTTTCTAATCATGACCAATCATCTTGTCTAGACTACAGGAGTTTGTACCATCATTGCCCCGGCCCAGAGTGGAACGTCATGTGCAGGGCCTGCTGCGAGTATGATGTGATCCGCTGTAAATGCCCAGTCCAGGGGACTCCTGTTGGCTATGCCGTGCCCTGCTGCCGCAATGAAATCAACGAGTGTGACCCCTGCATTATCCATCCAGGTGAGCCAGGAAGCACCTAAAAGCCTATGTCCATTTTTTCCTCCATGTGATTTTGTGGATGTGTGCACAGCTGTATTTTTGATTTGTTCATCACTATGAATAGGTTTACTTGTATGTGGATGTTAACCCTATTAGGTAATGTCTTCATTTCATTGAACAGGATCAAAACTTGGTAGACTTTGAGACTTCTGCTTCTAAGGAAAGAATCTGATGACTATAGCGGACCCATAGCCACCTTTGGATCTGTACTCTGTCAAATGTCTGTGATTAACCTACCAGAGACACAGCTCGGTGTTTAGTTTAGTTTAGTTTATTACATTTATTTATATCAGGGACAATGTACAAAATACATTAACCTCAAAAAAAGTGAAAAGATGCTTTGTACCAGTTTTAGCTACGAGCCAATTTCCATCTGTAGTCCCAGAGTAGGTTAACAGAAACAATAGAATACAGAGCAAATGAGCATCTGGGTAGTGTAGTGGTCTATTCCATTGCCTACCAACACGGGAATTGCCGGTTCAAATCCCCGTGTTACCTCCTGCTTGATTGGGCGTCCCTACAGACACAATTGGCCGTGTCTGTGGGTGGGAAGCCGGATGTGGGTATGTGTCCTGGTCGCTGCACTAGCGCCTCCTCTGGTCAGTCGGGGCGTCTCTTCAGGGGGGAGGGGGGACTGGGGGGAATATCGTGATCCTCCCACACGCTACGCCCCCCTGGTGAAACGCCTCGCTGTCAGGTTAAAAGAAGCAGCTGGGAACGCCACATGTATCAGAAGAGGCATGTGGTAGTCTGCAGCCCTCCCAGGATCAGCAGAGGGGGTGGATCGGTGACCAGGACGGCTCAGTAGAGTTGGGTAATTGGCCGGATACAACTGGGGAGAAAAGGGTGGGGGGCGAACACAGAGCAAAACCTATCGTCTCCACTACAAATGGACCAACAATCTGTTGACACCCATGCAGGCACACACACACACACACACACACACACACACACACACACACACACACACACACACACACACACACACACACACAATTTCATAGAAATATACACAAAGCAGAATATAGACATCAAGATATTACATACATACGTATATCCAAAGTTATAAAAACAGCTTGTCAAAATTTCAAATTAATGCTGACAAGACTGGTTACTTAAAATCCATATTTCAACTTCACGGGAGAAAATATGTTTATATCAACACTGCTGTTTTAATTGCAGCCTGATTAATTGTCAAACAATGGAACTGAAAATAGCGTTTCGTCTGTCTTTGCACTTCATTCAATATGTTAAGTGTCCGGGCCAACTTTACATAAGTTTCCCACTGTTTGAAGTACTGCTAGAATACCAGACATAATGGCAGGAAAGCTCACAGCTGGAACGCTGATTCATTGAAATGAAAGGTGTCTCTCTATGACTCTATACCTACAGATGTGCACAAGTGGGTGTCCATATGCATACAGAATATAGGCACATGTGTTTACAACAACTGCACGTGCTCACCAGCGCACAAAATGCAAATTTTCTTACTTCTCCTGCAATATCACGGCTGTTTTGCTAAACACCACTTGGCTAAGGAAGTATGTCATGCTTTCCTCACAAGTCATGTGTTCCATGTTTTTTGGGGAGAAACCCCCCCCCCCCCAGCTGTTCATAATCAAACGAATGCGTTATAGTTCAAACTATAAAGAATGTATCTTTTAAAGACTTCGGTACACTAGTAAATCAACTTGTATATTGTACATCTGTACCTCACGTGTAATATTTCTTTAATGTTCTCATTCAAGTCAAGTTAATTTGTATAGTCCTAAATCACAGTTGCCGTCTCAGAGGATTTTGCATTTACACATCGAAATGTAATAAATGACAATGAATGGACATCCTCCATCCTTAGACCTCTGGCTCAGATTAGGAAATGCACTGCAGGAAATATGGGCGAAACCACAGGAAGAGCAGGAGAGGAGGAATCCTACTTCCAGGAAAGAAAAGCATGCAATTGGCGTGGAAAGGAAAAAAGTAGACAATGGGTAAAAAGATTTAGAAATAATAATAATAAAAAAAAAATCAGGGGTTCCCCAGTGGCTCAACTGGTAGAGCGCATACCACATAAGGCTTAGTCGTTATTGCAGCGGCCCGGGTTCAAATCCAGCCCAGGCCCTTTGCTACATGTCATCCTCTCTCTGTCCCCTGCCTTTCCTCTCTCTCTCGGCTATTGCTACCTAATAAAAAGGCGGAAAAATATCAAAAACTAATCTTAAAAAAATAATAAATAAAAGGGCGTCTGGGTAGCGTAGCAGTCTATTCTGTTGCCTACGAACACAGGGATTGCCAGTTCGTATCCCTGTGTTACCTGCTTCGTTGGGCGTTCCTACAGACACAATTGGCCATGTCTGCGGGTGGGAAGTCGGATGTGGGTATATGTCCTGGTTGCTGCACTAGCGCCTCCTCTGGTTGGTCGAGGTGCCTGTTCGGGGGGGAGGGGGAACTGGGGGAAATAGCATGATCCTCCCACACGCTACATCCCCCTGGCGAAACTCCTCACTGTCAGGGGAAAAGAAGCAGCTGGGGACTCCACATGTATCGAAGGAAGCATGTGGTGGTCTGCGGCCCTCCCCGGATTGGCAGAGGGGGTGGAGCAGCGACCGGGACGGCTTGTAAGAGCGGGGTAATTGGCCGGATACAATTGGGGAGAAAAGGGGGGGGGTAAAAAATCATGTAAGGACTACACTTTGTGATAATAGACAAAGCAAAACAGAAATGCGGATACTGTGATAGCATTGTGTACAGACACATGTGAGGTATCCTCCAATCCACCTCATACAACATCACCAATGGAGAGCGACAGAACCCTGGAATAAGAACAGCTCTCAGAAGCTGAGTGCAAGAGTGAAAATGATGAGTTGTCTCAAATGCTGAAAAAGCAGTCATGAAAAAATTACACAACAAAAGACAGGCATGAGTCCCCAGAAAGGCCAGGGCCTAGGTCAATGGGAACAGAGGATGCAATGCACACAGAAGACTACCAAATTGCTGCATTATGCTTCAACAGTATAAGCTCTTGTTCAAAAAGTAAAAGACAAGAGAGAGAGAGCTCAGGTACACAACAGGCAGACTAATAGACTCATACATGCAAGCAAATAGATACTGGGTTAGAAGGATACATACAATGTCATGCCATTGGAAGGCCTTAGAGTTTAGTGCTAACTAGAAAGTCTAACTTAAAGTTGGGCTTCTGAAAGGTAACTGCTTGTCAAATGACAGTGAGAATATGTAGGTTTTCAGTTTATATTTGAAGGAAACAACAGAATCAGTTTCTCTGATGTCAGCAGGGAGACTGAGAGATAAGATGGCGCAAGCCAAAGTTTTTTTTTTTAACATAGCATTAGCGCTTTAAAGTCAGACCTAGCACTAACAGGGAGCCAGTAAAGGAGGCGAGGATTGGTGTAATATGTTCAAACTTTCTAGTTTAAGTCATGATTCTAGCAGAGGTAGCCTGGAGGTTTTTGATGCTAGTACATGTCAGGTCCTACAAAAGGACATTGTAGTAATCTACTCTGGATGAATCAAATACATTATATTTGGTTCATTCAGATATAATTATTTGGTTCAATCCATCCTGTCATTAGATTTTAGCAGCATTTCTATGGTGGAATAAAACAGTTGTGGTGGTTTCTCCAGCTCAAGTGAAAGAGTCATATTGAAAGAAACACCTAGATTTTTAAATATGAAACCATGGGAAATCCGAAAATGATCAATATTCATCTGTTTTGACACGCAGTTTTTAACTGCAAAAAAGAATTTCTCTAGGGGGGATCATTCAACTTTACAGGTACATACAACCGAATCTCATGTGCATAGCAATTGAAATTGATTCCAAAATTGCATGTAATATTGCCAGGACATAGCATAAAGAGAAAAAACGAGGGCCAAGAACTGAACCCTGGGGAACACCAAAGTTATTTAGAGGTAACTTCACCATGTGAGACTCATTGTGCTCTCTCAGAGAAATAGGACTTCAATCGAGGAAGAGCTAATCCAGAGACACCTATGTAGTTTTCAAATCTGAGTATGCCTTGGTTACCAGTGTCAGAAGCTGCGCTAAGATGAAGTAGCAATAACAGTGAGATGAAATCAGAATTGATTGCAAGCAGATCATTTACCACTTTGGTGAGCAGAGTTTCAGTAGAGAGAAACTATCGAAACAGATTGAAATGGTTCAAAAAGCAGATTATTTTTAATTATAGGCATTATTGTTTAATATAAAAATGGCAATTTTTTAAGCCATGTTTTTTTTCTTTCTGTGAGTATTTTAGAAAAGAACTGAGGTTGTAGATTGTATTATAGTTGTTGGGTATCTTTGGGTAAAGGTTGATTTTTTTAGGTAGTGGCATAATCAGGTCAGTTTTTAAGGTAGGAGGAAAAATACGAGTTGCAAGCTACGAGTTGAAAATAATTAGCATCGAGACTCCCTCAAAGTGGAAGTTAGCAGACAGGGTTTGTGGGAGGTTATATGACATTATTTTTCTCCCTCTTCTTTGACTTCTGAGTCCACAGAACAACCTTGAAGTGAAAATCTACTTTCCCAAGTAAACTATTTTCAAGGGTTATCTTCCTATTTATTTCTTCTATTTTGGGAAGAAGCGACTGTTTATGCTGTTCTGTATTAGAGGAAGGGGAGGTTGATGGGTTTAGCTGATGAAATGTAAAGGAAACATGGTTGGGATATGGGGAAGGTGAATGATAGGCTTCGTATTTTTGTTTATAAAATTTTATCAGCTCTGAAAAAGAATCACAATTCCTCGAAAGTTTAGAAAGAGGTGGATGTCCTCTTTATTTTCTTGCCTGTTAAACATTTTGTCTAGCCCCTGCCTCTCTTTTGATCTGTTTTTGTTTTAATTGTCTCTGTCTCTCTTGCCCCCCACTCCTCACCAAACCCCCTCCCATGTTCTTTCTCTCAGGTTGCAGTATATTTGAGAACTGTAAACGCTGTAACAATGGGACTTGGGGTCCTAAAGATGACTTTTTCATCAATGGTAAATACTGTGCTGAATGCCGTCCTGGCTGGTCCGGTGGAGACTGCATGAGTGAGTAACCCCATCCATCCTCATATTCCGAATTAACTAATCATGCATGTTTTTCTTCTCTCTAAATTAAAATTCTTTATACTATGATGTTTCTTTTTAAGCTATCTCAGTCTGGAACAACTGTACCATCTTGTAAAACTTCGATTTGCCCAGAAGCTTTTCACCAACAGGATCCAAAATTTCAATTTAACATCCTAGAAACCTATAATAATATAATATTTGGATGCCAACACTAACGCTCACTATATGCAAATCTACTGCCATGGGGTGCAGACATGTTATTGTGAATGGAAATTTGGCAAGCTGGTGAATAGCTTTGTTAGCGTTTGTCTTTTAAGTTGTCAAAGTGCCAAATGTGATTGCCTCGGGGGTGATAATTACAGTTCCTCAACACAAAAACAACTATGTGCACATTCAAACCTGAGACGGGCAGGTGATGTATGAAAAAATATTACAATGCAGATAAGAAATTATATGCAGACTGCATTTAAAGCTCCCTCATTCTTAACTTTTATGCCTAGAATGGTCTTCGTCAGACAATTGGTAAAAGAATGTGTGACCAATTCCACTGTACAGAGAATTTCCTATCTTCATAATTACAGATACTACCCATAGCGATGATACATTATTGTACGAACTTCCATCTGCGTCCTTTTCAGAATGTGGGGGCTTGATTCGTAAACGACAGGGCCACCTGGTGCTGGAGAGTTATCCCACAAATGCACATTGTGAGTGGACCTTGCAGGTGGACCGTCCCTTTACTATAGATTTAAGGTGAGCTACCTAAACCTCTGTCTAAACATTGCCCTTTAGTCTTTTGGTCTGCATTAACCTTCCATTAGTTTATGTTAGATCAGTCAATCAATCAATCAAGTTGCATTTTATATAGCACTTTTCTAGCTGCAACAGCCACTCAAAGCACTTTACATTTCTGGTCAAATCTGAATTTCAGACACCTGTTACAAGCTGTTTTCTGTACAATCGCTACCTATTTCGTATACGTAAGGCCAGCGAAATGCGATTTACAATGATTAACTTATTCACACGTGTATTACAAAAAGATCTGACATGGGCCGTTTGAGAGTACTGACGTTAAGCAGACCAGTGACAGACCTTAGTTGGTATGCAGATAATGGATTGTCAACAGCAGTGGAATGGTCACCAGAAACTACAAAGTTATTTTCTTGCACCTAACATTGCCATTTCCATTATTACCACGTGGGAATGAGTCAGAGCTTCTGAACAGCACACAGGCTTTGCTCATTAACACGGCCAAATGGGTTTCCATGTTAACTGTTCGAATAGACTTAATCATTTCAGCGCATGCCAGGCTAACCACATGCATAAAAATCGGTTGTCACTCAACAAGTCAAACAGACTGACAAATGGATGACATTGCTGACTAGTGAGCCTCTATTGCAGCAGTTTCATGCCATAAGCAAGATGGCATGAAAAGATGGCAGTTTCATGCCATAAGCAAGACGCCATAAGCAAGATGGCATTGTTTTGTTTTTTTGTTTTTTGTTTACTTGAATAAACCTTTAAGACTTATGAAGACAATCCATATGCATATAGCTGATCTAATTCTATTGGTTCAGTTATATGCATATGGATCATCTTCATAAGTCCATTTCATGTATTCTAGAAAATAATGAGTAAAACTAAATATCAAAGTAAAATTTTTTTCATTAGCTGTGATCTTAGGAAAAAAAGCAAATTAATAATTTTCATGGAAATGTTGCAAAAATGCACAGTGAGCATTCCGGTACCGTAGCGGTCTATTCTGTTGCCTACCAACACGGGGATCTCTGGTTAAAATCCTCGTGTTACTTCTGGCTTGGTTGGGCATCCTTACAGACATAAATGGCCATGTCAGGGGGTGGGAAGCCAGATGTGGGTGTGTGTCCTGGTCGCTGCACTAGCGTCCCCTCTGGTCAGTCGGGACACCTGTTGGAGAGGAAGAGGAATTGGGGGGAATAGTCTCCCACGTGCTTCATCCCCCTAGCGAAACTCCTCATTGTCAGGTGAAAAGAAGCGGCTGGTGACTCCACATGTATAGGAGGAGGCATGTGGTAGTCTGCAGCCCTCCCCGGCTCGGCAGAGGGGATACAGTAGGGACCAGGACGGCTCAGAAGAGTGGGGTAATTGGCCGGATACTATTGGGGAGAAAAGTGGGGGGTGCACAGTGAGATCATACAAGAGGGGCAGAAAACAAACCTGAGATACTGGCAGCCATTTCCACTAAAGGGGAAAAGAACACACTCAATTAATTGATTAATGATTAACCTGACTGTTAATGGATACTGGTATTAATTACATTACACCTAAATTGCTAAGGTTTACTTGAGTTCATTCAGTTGTATTTCACTGTGATGCGTCAGTGGAGCATTTGAGCATGGATTTAGAGGAAAAAAGAAACAGGACAAGTTTTATGTCCGGTTTATGACTCTACTGGCTCTGAACTGTGAAGAATATATAAATTTCCCCACCTGTAAAGCTCAAGTTGTCACACTTTAATCTGAAACGAAGTAATTGTTACATTTCACGTACTCCAAAATGGCTGAGAGGGTTATTGCATTATGACATCATCCACAATAGCTCGCTGGAAAAAAGAAAAACGATGGAGGTGCATTCCCCGTGCCAATCCCGGACAATATGACCCCCTGTGGTCATATGTCCTCCCACCAACCCCGTATTGGCACGCCCACCGGAAGCGCTATTCCTCTTTCCATCTCCAACTACATGAGATCGGTCGATGGCTGTTTCTCTCTCGCTGGGATTAAGAGTAAAACTGCAAATACGCAAGTAATCTAGTGATATACTGGTATATTAGATACTAACTTATAGTTAGCTTACCTTTTATCGCCAAGATGTTCGTTAATCCGGTCGATGTGGCCGGATTCTACGCTTGGTGCGGCTGTGTTAAACCGGCGACGCTCCAATGGGACCCCCATCCGGACTGTGTCTCCCATATCCCGCATGTTCACTACACGGGCTACTTGAGGGATGTAGACCGTAATGAGATCGACTGCAATTTCTGTAAAACCATCAGAGGATCGGGGCCAAAGGTGGGCTGCCCTGTACCGTCAAAGATGGGGACTTGCAGATCCCTTCGCACCTGCTAACGAGGCGGCTAGCATGGTGCTACCTAGCTATAGCCATGGGGCGGAGGCTAGCAACATCCCTCCGATGCTTCGTAGCTACAGTCACGGGACGGCGGCTAGCATTAGCATCGCTCCGGAGCCAGAGGCTATCCCACCATCCGGGGTAGTTAGAGAGGACTGGACCAATGAGATCCTATCTCTCACTGGTGAATCCGTGGCATGTTATCCGGCGGGTGCGGAACCCGAGGATTCACTGCCTGAGGAAGTAGAGGATCAGGGCGTGGAAGACGACCAGCCAAGTTCGTCTCAACCAAACAAAGATGGCGACGCCATGCAACGTGGGTCCGAAACACTCCTCGCCAGTTTCCGCGATCTGTTCGCGCGAGCGGTCAAGTCTGCCGACATCGTTACCGAGCCGAGCAATCCTCAAGATCCGGTGGTAGCCGATTTTCCACAAATGGCAGAGAGGGTCAGGGACTCCACTCTACCACCTTATCCTCACATCGAACGAGCGTTTAAGCGGGCGGAGGCGGATCCGCTACTTAAATCGTCCTCAAAGTTCAGTCAGAAGGGGGTTGACGTCTTAGCAGTCGAGGTTAGGAACCTGAACTACAAAGACTGGAAAATTCCGCAACCAGAGAGGGACGTTTTATCGTTCAACCCTAACACCAAGGTGGGGTCTCGCGATACTCCCAAACACCATTCGCAGTGGGGCCAACAGGTGGATCATTACGCGTGTGATGCATGGCACGCCAGTACACGCGCAGCTGGACTCGTCTCAATTGCTGGGATGATAACGGCGTACATGCGCAAGCTCTGCAGCCTATCAAACGTCGAGCAAAGCAAAGCCGCCATCGCTACAGCAGGTATCGACGGGGCCGAGTTCGGTGACGTAGTGGCCAGCGAAGCAGGTTGTGAGTACATCTTGGAAATGGAACGCATAGCTGACTCCCTGGGATCGCTGCTGTATTCCATCGCTCTAGAGTGCGGTTCTAGCGCAGCTGCCTCCACCCTTTCGCGCAGACGTCTCTGGCTAGAGACAGCCGGGGTAAAAGAGGAATTCTGCAAGGAGTGGATGGCTCACTCCTGCGCAGGGAACCAGGGCCTGTTTGGAACGACCCCGGACATTATCAGCAAATACAAGGCCGCCCAGGCCGAGCGCGAAACCTTGCACAAGGAGCTTCTCCCGATGATGAAGAACCCGCCTACCCCTAAGCCCGCGGTGGGCAAAGGGCAGGGGGACAAGCCTGCGCGCAAGCAGAAATGGAGAGAGACTTATCCAAAAAGAGGTGGTAAAGCGGGGCGCGGGCGTGGACAGGGCTCACGTCCAAACTCCCAGTCTTCCACAGGACCAGCGGCCAAGGCGGCCAAGCCGGACAGCACAGACACTTCCAAGAAGGGAGCTGCCAAGTGACGTGATTCGGCAGGATGTTACGACCCACACCAACAGACTGATTCCAGAGCCGTCTCCGGCGATATAGACGCTTGTTCAGGGGCTAAACACTGCGCCTTTTATTTTGGTTTCTGATGCACAGTCTACTTGTTCTATTCCAAAGGTTGTGAATGTGAATAAAAGTTTTTATGTTGGTGATGATGGTGATTGCGTATTAAAAGGTTTGAAACGCAAGTCTGATTGTCTGTCTGAATCTTTAGGTAAAGATGATGATAACAATGTAATAACATCCCTGCTGGAAATATTGGATAATAATGACATGAGCGCAAATGAGCCCCTGGGAGGGGACTATGATGCGACAATGTTTAGTCTCTCTGATGGGTCAAATGGTAATTTGGAAAGGTTCAAAACGCCAATTCCCCCATCTGGGTCTCCTTTACAAGGACGAAGCCCCCCCATGGATGCAGGGCATGGCGGGCGGGGCTTCCCCAGACCCTTTACGCGCAACTTACGCGCGCTACCTGAACAGCAAGGTACAGGAGGCAACGAGACCTCTGTCACGCATGTTACACAGGTGGAAGGAATTGGTCCCGTCGGCTTCTGTTTTGGATCAGATAGCCCACGGACACCAAATCCTTTTCGAGAACGGTATTGTACCCCCGTACTTGGGAATAGTGCATACGGAACCGGGGTCGGTGGCCGAAGCACAAATCCTAGACAACGAACTCACAGAGTTACTCTCGAAAGGGGCAATCACGGTGGTTCCTCCCCTAGAAAGAGAAGACAGGTTTTACAGCCGTTACTTTCTGGTCCCGAAGAAGGATGGGGGCATGCGCCCAATCCTAGATTTGAAACCCTTCAACAAGTATGTAGACAAGGTCAGTTTCAAAATGCTACGCACACCGGTTCTGCTGTCAATGGTGACACAGTCCGATTGGCTAACTTCGGTCGACCTAAAAGATGCTTTCTATCATTGTCCGATTGCAGAAAGACACAGAAAGTATCTTCGGTTCTGTTACCGGGGTCAGTGTTACCAGTACACATGCCTCCCGTTCGGATATCGCCTCTCTCCTCTGACATTCACAAGGTGTGTGAAAGCAGCGCTCGGAGTGTTGATGCGCAAAGGTATGCGCTTGGCATGGTTCCTAGACGACCTGTTGGTGTTGGCCCGGTCGCCGGAACAAGCAATACTCCATACTCAGGAGTTGATGGAATTCATGGAGTACATGGGTTTCACTATCAACATAAAGAAGAGCGCGGCATGGCCTTCGTGCCAGGCAACGTATCTGGGTCTGAGTTTGGATACGGTATCCATGCGCGCAACCCTTACGCAAGAGAGATGGCATTCCACCAGGACCACGTTAGCACATTTCGTCCCGGGGACATATGTCACTTATCGGATGATCAGGAGGCTGCTGGGCCTTCTGGCATCGGCTCACCAAGTTGTTCCTTTAGGTCTGTTGTTCATGAGGAGACTGCAATTGTGGTTCGCAGTTCACTTCTTGAAATACGGCAACGAACGCCGGTACAACAACCATCTTATCCTGGTCCCGCGCGTGGTAGCGCAGGACCTAGACCACTGGAACAGAGCCTGTGTGGACATGTCTGGGGTCCCTATGGGCCCCAGGGGACCCGAGGTAACGATTTATACGGATGCGTCCCTCTCGGGTTGGGGGGCCATCCTTGGCTACAAAACAGTGCGAGGAGTGTGGCCGTCTGGGGAGAAGGTCCACATCAAAGCGCGCGAGACGGAGACGATTTGGCTGGCTATCCAGCATTTCGCTCAGGATCTCGTAGGCCGTCACATACTGATAATGACAGACAGCATGACGGCCAAGGCCTACATCAACCGCCAAGGCGGTATGAAGTCCAAGCGTTGCAGAGAGTTGGCCATGCAAATTTGGATTTGGGTCAACAGCAACGCGCTATCAATCAGGGCGCTTCATGTTCCTGGGAAGGACAATGAAGCAGCGGACATCCTCTCGAGAGGCGGCCCGCATGCGGACAATTGGAGCCTCAACCCAGCCATAGTGGCTATGATCTGGGAGAGGTTCGGGGTAGCTCAAGTGGATCTGTTTGCATCGAAACTCAATTACAAGTGCCCTCGTTGGTACTCGATGCTCCCGTCCGACCTAGCGCCGTTGGGGGTCAACGCGCTTGGACTAGATCCATGGCCCGAGGAGATGCTTTACGCATTCCCCCCGCGCAGGTGCCTCCTAGACCTGGTGGTCAAGTTCGAGCGCACAGGGGGTCGGTTAGTTCTCGTGGCCCCGTACGAACCGAGCACCCCGTGGTTTCCGCGAATAGTGCCCTGGATAGTAGGCGAGCGGTTCGACGTCCCGGAGTGGGCAGACGCGCTCACACAAGCAGGAGGGCTGCTACGGGAGGGCCCCTGGATAGGAGGCTCCCAATTAGCGGCGTGGATGCTTACAAAGCCAGGCTCTTAGCTATTGGACTTAGTGCGCAAGTGATTCGTGTCATCTTAGCGGCGCGTAAAGACTCCACGTATTCCAGGTACCAGGGGTACTGGAATCGATTTGACCAATTTTGCGCTGAACGCGACATGGACCCTTTGTCAGTAGGGATTGGCCCTATACTGACTTTTGTGGAGGTCTGTAGGAGTGATAGACTATGGTCTTTCTCCTCGGTCAAAGTCTGTGTATCGGCTCTCACGTTCTTCCGGGGGAAGATCGAGGGTAGCACGGTTTTCACGCACCCGCTCATGACGCAGTACCTGTTGGGTGCTAAGAAGCTCTCAGCTAAGGAGCTTACGAGAGCTGAAACTTGGGATGCTTCCCTTGTTCTGCTGCACTAGAGAAAGATCCCTTTGAACCCATGTATACGGCAGACATGCGTTATGTCTCGGCTAAGCTGGCTGTGCTCTTGGCACTTACCACCGCAGCGAGGGGTTGTGAGCTCACTGCACTCACCATCAAGGGGATGGTGTTTTCTGATGATCTGATTGTCACGCTCTTTACAGACCCCAGCTTCGTGCCAAAAACTGTGTCTGTCCTGATGCATAGGGCCCCGGTGGTGATACACGCGTTTCATCCGTCACCGGTGACTAGGGATGAGAAACGCTTGCACCTCTCGTGTCCTGTACGGGCTTTACGCATTTACATGCGGCGCACAGCAGATATTCGTAGGTCTGACAGGCTGCTGTTGACCTACAGAGTGAGCAAACCAGGTTATGCCCTTTCCACCCAGAGGCTAGCACACTGGCTGGTGGATGGTATTACGGAGACGTATACCAAAGCGGGTAAAACAGCTCCTAAGCTGAAGGCGCATTCTACCCGAGGGACTGCTACGTCGATAGCTGTGTTGTCAGGTATCGACTGGGAGGTCATCCGCCAGGCGGCGGTTTGGAGTGGTGAGACCACTTTCTTACGGCATTATTACCGGCACGTTAAGGTGCGGTCGGTTGCCGACACTGTTCTGGAGCAGGCCTCTTAGGATGCTCTCATCAGAACGCGTACCCCTTCCCACCAGGGGTTTGAAGGGTTCATTGGACGGCTAGGGAACGGAGGCACGAATCCTGTCGTTGTTCAATGCAATAACCCTCTCAGCCATTTTGGAGTACGTGAAATGTAACTTTGGGTTCGCGAAGCGAACCCTAGTTATATGAACAACGACAAAATGGCTGAGAATAGAGCCGTTCTCCTCCTACCCGGGCCACAGGTGTGGTGCTCATTTAGTTGGAGATGGTTCGACTTACAAAGAGGAATAGCGCTTCCGGTGGGCGTGCCAATACGGGGTCGGTGGGAGGACATATGACCACAGGGGGTCATATTGTCCGGGATTGGCACGGGGAATGCACCTCCATCGTTTTTCTTTTTTCCAGCGAGCTATTGTGGATGATGTCACAATGCAATAACCCTCTCAGCCATTTTGTCGTTGTTCATATAACTTTGGTTCGCGAAGCGAACCCAAAGTTGTTAGGTGTAAGCAATGGGTGACGACGATCAATATTGTCAGGTGTGCTTGTGGTGTTTATGTCTGTTAAGTAATTTTTGCTTTTAGTGTACTTTTTATTTTTAATATTTATTGTGTGTTTTTTTATGCAACACTGTGGTCCTTGTGAAACATAATTTCATTCCCTTGTATGTATGAGACATGCATATGAGGCAGTGACAATAAAAGAAGTCTAAGTCTAACGCTGTGTAGGTGGAAGTAGGCAGACCAAATAACATTGTTGATGTGTGCTTCAAAAGATAATGTCCTGTCCAAGATGACACCCAGACTCTTAACCTGAGGGGAATGAGAGAAAACTATTGGGTTTAGCAAAAGTAGATTTAGTACCTACTATAGGAGAAGTTAAGTTTGATCACTATTAAGTTTGAGGAAGTGGTACGAAAAACAGGATTTAATTTCTAGTAAGCAGTCGGAAATGGACGTGGGCGGAAGAGTGGAGGTAGGCTTGGTGGATAGAGCTGGGTGTCATCCATTTAGCAGTGAAATTGAATGCCACGTTTCCTGAAAATGTGGCCAAGAGGTAAAAGGTAAATAATAAATAGGAGGGGGCCCAATACAGAGCCCTGGGGAACACCGGTAGTAGCAGGAAAGGACCGTGATCTCAACTTTTTAAGTTGGACAAACTGAGTGCGGCCAGAGAGATATGATCTAAACCAGTGATTCCAATGGAAGCTAATCTCTCTAGGATGATATTACATGACATGGTGTTATGGCCCTAGTGCCGCGTGTCTAATTTTCCCTCTCCAGGTAATGTCCCACCTCCTGTGGAACTGCTGATTGAGCCCAGGTGACCTCAATTGCTCATCAGCTGGGTATATACCTTGGAGAGAGACACCCAACAGGGCCAGCGTTGGCAGAGTGAGTGAGAGACGGCCAGTGTTGGTGGCAGCCAGAAAGAGATGGCCAGTGGGCCATTGTTGTCAACCAGAGAGCGAGCTCTTGTGTCGATATCCATTACTCCTTGAGACGGAGCGTGAAACTCGTAATTGTTCTTGTTTGTTTGTTTTTTGTTTGATTGGAGTTTGTTTTCTTAGCTAAGCCTGGTTAGCTAAGAGCCAGCACCGTTATTGCCTTTTTATTCTATAATTTGACTGAAGGTTAATTTTTGTTAATAAAACTGTTCATTTTTGCACTTGGTTCTGCCTCTCACCTTTCTTATTCCCCTGGGACACTTTTATTTTCTTTGTTACTTCCCCTCATCCCCTGGACCTTTAACAGGGAATGTAAAAATTGGGGACTCGTCCGGGATTTTTTTTTTTTTTTTAATAAGACAGTTCGGAGGTGGATTCCTGCTGTGTGTTAATTGTTGCTGTGTGCAGCTTGTCTCCGATGGTGGGCGCGGTGAATATTGTAAATTCGTTTGGTGTTTCAGACAGCTTCCCTGGTTAGAATAGGGGACTGTCCAGCTGGGCTGTGATCAGTCTTTCCATCGGACACTCTTGTTATTTTGCCTTTCTTGTTTTAGGAGTATTCCTGGGCGGGGACAATGTTCCCTGGTGGAGGTAGGCTTTTTGGGGCTCAAGCCGCCGAAGTTCAGCCTTTAAACCCGCCCTTAGCCCGGCACGCTCCGAGAAGACAGATAGGTGAAGTTTCAACCAGGTAGGAACTGGAGAAGTTTGTTAGTAAGGCTAACCATACGTTTATTTTCAGCTTGCCGTAGTTTGCCACTGGTGGATATGATTTTTGAAAGTGTGAGGTCGAGTAACTGTAGCGGAGGCTAATTAACATTCAGCCCACGCGTGTATGTTTGTTCTCTTAGCTATGGCTACTTTTGATTCACACGTGTCTACTCCTGGTTATAAGCTGACTGCGCAGTTAATAGTCCGTCTTGCTCGCCTCCAGTTGGAAAAGGGGGAAAGGGAGAGAGAATTCCAGCTTCGCGGGGAGTTGGAATTGAAGAAATTGGAGGCAGAAACGGCTATTAAAATGTGACAGCTAGAGGTGCAGTATGAACAGAAAGTCTCCACTCTGCATCAGGCTGTGGTGTTGGCGGATGAATTTGCGCTCCCACACAAAAACATCTTTGTGCCGTGTAATATTTCCTCCCCCTGTGGCAGCGACTCACGAAATGCTAACCTGCAAGTTACCCAAGATTCACGTGTCGGTACTCCTCCAAAACCTAAAGTGGAGAAACGGTGTTTTTTCTGCCAAAGGTCTGGACATTTGGTGGCCAATTGTGAGATCTTAAAACGTAAGCGGCAGAACCGCAGTCAGCGGGCGGTCGTGTCCCAGGTGAGAGAGAATAGGGAGGACCTAAACCAGCCCCAGACGCAAGAGGTGAGAGTTGCATACCTCAAGTCTGCCATCGCTTACCTCACACGCCAGTGCCATGCAAAGCAGGTGGAGGTGAAGAATCTTCGTTTGGAGCTGGCGAATCAAAACAGGAAAGAGATGGAGCAGCTTAAGATCATCCGCGCAGAACTCAAAAAAGCCCGGAAGTCCTAGCGGGAGATGAAGCTGCTGCTTGACATGTATCGCTCAGTGGTACATGTAGAGGAGCAGGTCGACATCCTCAACAAGAAGCTTTCAATAGTGAAACAACAGTAAGATGCCTTGCTCAGGGAGATGGATGTGACAGGTCAGGATTTTGAGGACATGCAGGAGTAAAACATCCACCTGATGCAGCAGCTCAGGGAGAAGAACGAAACCAATTTCAAATGGAGTGAAGAAGATCAGATGATCACCCTCTTGAATGCCAACCTAGGGTTTGTATTTATGGGAGGAGGTGTTACAGCCCCAGTGCCATGTGTTATGTGTGCAATTACCCTCTTACAATACAAACCCTGGGTTTGTATTTTTTGAGAGGGGGTGTTACGGCCCTAATGCCGTGTGTTATGTGTATGTGATTACCCTCTTGTAGACAAACCTAGGGTTTGTATTTATGGGAGGAGGTGTTACGGCCCCAGTGCCATGTGTTGTGTACAATTACCCTCTCGTATACAAACCTAGGGTTTGTTTTTATGGGAGGGGGTGTTACTGCCCTAGTGCCGCGTGTCTAATGTTCCCTGTCCAGGTAATGCCCCGCCTCCTGTGGAACTGCTGATTCAACTCAGGTAACCCCAATTTCTCATCAGCTGGGTATATACCTTGGAGAGAGACACCCAACAGTGCCAGTGGGCCATTGTTGGCAGAGTGAGTGAGAGATGGCCAGTGGGCCAGTGTCGGTGGCAGCCAGAGAGACGGCCAGTGGGCCATTGTTGGCAGCCAGCGTAAGAGAGATATGGCCAGTCGGCTATTGTTGTCAACCAGAGAGCGAGCTCTTGTGTCGATATCCATTACTCATTGAGACAGAGCGTGAAACTCGTAATTGTTCTTGTTTGTTTGTTTTTTGTTTGATTGGAGTTTGTTTTGTTAGCTAAGCCTGGTTAGATAAGAGCCTGTTGTGGTCCAGACGCAAGGTGTGTCTCCGCCTGAGTCTACTAGCAGGGCTCAATCAGCACGCCCGCTGAGAGCGCAGCTACGCACCAGAGGCTCATCGGTGATCAGCACACCTGAAGCCAATCTGCAGCCAGCTATAAGAGAGGACGCTGACGTTCAGTCGTTGCCAGATTGTGCCATCTAGTATGCCCCCGGTGCCGGTGCTTCTCGGGCTCCGTCTTTCTCGCGTCCCTTGTGTTCCCATGCTGCCTCCCGCAGAACCCCTACTCCTGGACTTGCACTTCACCAACACGCACAAACACCCTCCAGTCATTTACATTCCTGCACACACGCACCACACTTGCCCTGCACACAGACACATAGTCTTTTACACACCCCACATCCAGGACTCTAGTTGCACCATACACATCCCGCATTTCCCTTCCCTGAACCGAAATAAACGTGCCTACAGGCTTGACCCTGCCGGACCCCTGCACTGGTTCCTTTCCGACCCACAACAGAGCCAGCATCTTTAGTTGCGTTTTTATTCTATATTTTGACTGAAGGTTAATTTTTGTTAATAAAGCTGTTCATTTTTGCACTTGGTTCTGCCTCCCACCTTTCTTATTCCCCTGGGACACTTTCATTTTCTTTGTTACTTCCCCTCATCCCCTGGACCTTTAACAGGGAACGTAACAGATGGTATCAAAGGCTACACTCAAATCAAGAAGGACAAGTATGTTTAAGAACCCAGAGTCAGCTGGCATCAACAGATCGATCATTAGGGATTTTCACCAAGGTTGTCTCCGTACTGTGAAAGGAGTGAAAAACAGACTGAAATTGTTCAAACAGATCATGGTCAGTCAAGTGAGCATGTACCTGAGATGCAATTGTTCTTTCAAATACTTTAGAAAGAAATGGTAAATTTGAGATTGGGCAAAAATTATTGAAATTGTTGGGGTCTACACCAGATTTCTTGAGTATTGGATTTCTTGCAGCTGTTTTGAGAGAATAGGGAACAAGACCAGAAGTAAGGGAAGACTGTATGATATTGGTTATTTAAAGAGGACAGAGAAGGTAGACAGGCTTTTACTAAACGAGTAGGAAATGGGTCTAACTGACAGGTAGATGGTTTGGATTTATAAAATGAGACCAGATATTTCAGCAACAGGTGATATTTTAAAACTAGATAGTGTAGAAAAGAGGGGAATATAGAAGGGTGAATAAGGTTAACTGTATTTCAGTATTGTTGAAAGAGGTCAATTGATGGTGAATATTTTCAATTTTGGCAGGAAAAAAGGTCATAAGCTGGTGTAATGCAGGTGTAAACCAAGGGACAGAGTGGGTAAAGGAAACAGACTGGGTTTTTAAAGGAGAACGACCGTTTAACAAAACTATTAAGTCCATTGCTGTAATGAGAGACCAGTTCATCTGGGGTGGATAAATTGTCTTTGCTGGGGAGGTTATCAATTCCACTAGAAACAGCAGACAAATCAATATTCTTAATGTTATGGAATGAGATGGAACATAACAAATTTGTTGTGTCCAAAATACTAACATTTTTTTCAGATGAAATCCTGACTGCAATAAGGCTTTAAGATTTATTGTGTGTTAATCATGCAACATTTGTGTATGTGCCAATATCAAGCACTCAAGATACAGCTTAATCATTTGCAACCTTTGGTGCTTGGCAGTTAACACATAATAAGCTATAGAAAGCAGATGCCAGCAACCAAGCTATGTTAGAAACATCTGACAGACCTGACGACTGTTACAATATTTTTTTTTTTTGGCACTCATTCGATACTCATTAAAATACTACTACGTACATATAAATTCCATAATATCAATGTAATACTGATCGGGTGTGCCAATATTGTGAATAACATCACCCATGCCACTCTCAATAAACATCTTATAAATTTTAATTCATCTGTAAAAATGCAAAATTGCCGGCCTTCAGATGACTTTCATATAATTTTGGTTTTCTACTATAAAGCGTTGGTTGAACTTGATAACAGAAACCTTTCCAAATCCAATAGATTACACTGGGGCCATTTTTTAAATGATATATAGCAACACTTCCAAACCATTCTGAAAGGTTTATTCTAATAAACAAAAAACAAAACAAAACAAAAAAATCTAGATAATTGGGTAGTTAGGAGGCATTCTGAATAAAACTTAAAAGCTAGAGTTTCTTTTTGATCAGCCATTACATGTTCAAACCTGCAGCCAAAGATAAGAACTGGCAGATGACTGAAAAATAAAACATCAACTGAGTTTATGTACGTACACGGCGTACTGACACATGGTTGCAAGGCACCAATGAGTGGTGAGACGCCAACACTTTGTTCAGTGGACAAGCTTTGAATCTTGCTAAATTTTGTATATATATATATATATATATATATGTGTGTGTGTGTGTGTGTGTGTGTGTGTGTGTGTGTGTGTAATGGTAGAGCATATTGTTGCTGAAAGAAATTCCAGTTGATTTGGAGAACCAGAGAATTGGAATCTGGGAATATAGGCGGGATGACACGATACACAGAAAAGATATAATACTTGATTGCCTCAATGTTGCCAGACTTAATGCCTTTGGGTATCTGTTGAGAGGAAAATGAGGAGTAGATTTTCCTTTTCATTTTATAGAAGGCTTTGGCATGGCACCAAGTCTCTTAGTTTTATTCAAGACAGATCAGACCTTAAGGCTGATAATGTTTAGACTAATGAGGTATAATACCCAACCCTAGCCCACAGCAGTATCAGACGTGTAATGTGAGATGCTATACACATGTTTTTGGTTGTATGAGTGTACCCAACAGCCACAATCACAAATATAAAGAAGACTGAAAATAGTGAATAATGAATACATGTTGGTATTGCCAGTAATTTCTCAAATACACATGCTACAAGGTGGCATGTCCCGGTGTCTCCCCACCTGCCACCCTATAACTGTTGGGATAGGCTCCAGCCTCCCTGCGTTCGGATAATGGATGGATGGATGAATATATATATATATACACACACATATGCATATATAAATACATATGCATATATATGCATATATATGCATATATATATATATATATATATATATATATATATATATATATATATATATATATATATATATATATATACAGTGCATCCGGAAAGTATTCACACCCCTTCACTTTCCCCACATTTTGTTATGTTACAGCCTTATTCCAAAATGGAATAAATTCCTTTTCCTCCGGTGTGAATACTTTCCCCACATTTTGTTATGTTACAGCCTTATTCCAAAATGTATTAAATTCCTTTTTTTTCTCATCAATCTACACACAATGCCCCATAATGACAAAGTGAAAAGGGTTTTGTAGAAATCTTTGCAAATTTATTAAAAATAAAAAACTGAAATATTGCATGTACATAAGGATTCACACCCTTTGCTATGACACTCAAAATTGAGCTCAGGTTCATCCTGTTTCCACTGATCATCCTTGAGATGTTTCTACATCTTGATTGGAGTCCACCTGTAGTAAATTCAATGGATTGGACATGATTTGGAAAGGCACACACCTGTCTATATAAGGTCCCACTGTTGACAGTGCATGTCAGAGCAGAAACCAAGCCATGAAGTAAAAGGAATTGTCTGTGGATCTCCGAGACAGGATTGTAACGAGACACAGATCTAGGGAAGGGTACAAAAAAATTTCTACAGCTTTGAAGGTCCCAAAGAGCACAGTGGTCTCCAAAATTCGTAAATGGAAGAAGTTTGGATCCACCAGGACTCTTCCTAGAGCTGTCCGCCCAGCCAAACTGAGCAATCGGGGGAGAAGGGCCTTGGTCAGGGAGGTGACTAAGAACCCCATGGTCACTCTGACAGAGCTCCAGCGTTCCTCTGTGGAGATGGGAGAACCTTCCAGAAGGACAACCATCTCTGCAGCACTCCACAAATCAGGTCTTTATGGTAGAGTGGCCAGACGGAAGCCTCTGCTCAGTAAAAGGCACATGACAGCCTGCTTGGAGTTTGCCAGAAAGCACCTAAAGGACTCTCAGACCATGAGAAACAAGATTCTCTGGTCTGATGAAACCAAAATGGAACTCTTTGGCCTGAATGCCAAACGTCACGTCTGGAGGAAACCAGGCACCTCTCATCACCTTGCTAATACCATCCCTACAGTGAAGCATGGTGGTGGCAGCATCATGCTGTGGGGATGTTTTTCAGTGGCAGGAATTGGGAGACTAGTCAGGATTGAAGGAAAGATGAATGGAGCAAAGTACAGAGAGATCCTTGATGAAAACCTGCTCCAGAGCGCTCAGGACCTCAGACTGGGGCGAAGGTTTACCTTTCAACATGACAACGACCCTAAGCACACAGCCAAGACAACGAAGGAGTGGCTTCGGGACAAGTCTGTGAATGTCCTTGAGTGGCCCAGCCAGAGCCCAGACTTGAACCCCATTGAACATCTCTGGAAAGACCTGAAAACAGCTGTGCAGTGACACTCCCCATCTAACCTTACAGAACTCAAGAGGATCTGCAGAGAAGAATGGGAGAAATACCCCAAATATAGGTGTGCCAAGCTTGTAGCTTCATACCCAAGAATACTTGAGGCTGTAATCGCTGCCAATGGTGCCTCAACCAAGTACTGAGTAAAGGGTGTGAATACTTATGTACATGCAATATTTCAGTTTTTTATTTTTAATAAATTTGCAAAAATTTCTACAAAACCTTTTGCGCTTTCTCATTATGGAGTATTGTATGTAGATTGATGAGAAAAAAAAGGAATTTAATCCATTTTGGAATAAGGTTGTAACACAACAAAATGTGGGGAAAGTGAAGGGGTGTGAATACTTTCTGGATGCACTGTACACACACACACACACACACACACACACACACACACACACACACACACACACACACACACACACACACACACACACACACACACACATATATATATTAGGGCTGGGACTTTAACGCGTTAATTCGATAATTAATTATAGAAAAAATAACGGCGTTAAAACAATTAACGCATTTTATCGCATTTTATTTTTACACTTCAGTCAACACGGAACGCTTCTCAGTGCACTCGTTTCTGGCATACGGATTATACCGATGCACCGACTGACGTCAGTCAAGCGGAAGGCGGAGTAGGTTAGACTAACAAGTTAGTATGCTAACAACAGATATGATGGACGACAAGGATGACACCGCGTTGCTTAGCTCTGTGGTGGGAAATTTACGTTTAAAAAACGGTCGGATGGAAGCCTAGATAAGAGCACTGTTGTGTGCAGACTCTGCAACAAAGAGTTTGCATTCCACCGCAGTTATTCAAGCCTCCGGTACCACCTAAATGCGAAACACGTTGCAGCTAGTACGAACACCGGAGCTAATGCTAACGCTAACGCTAGTGCTCCTAGTACAACCAAGCAGAGTCGCCAACCGACTCTCCACCAGATGACGGGTTTCAAAGCCAAGATGAGTAAGTCCACGTCTGATAAATTAACAAACTCACTGGCGAAATGGATTGCTGTGGACTGTAGACCACTTTCAGTGGTAGAAGATCAGGGGTTACAAAAAGTACCGTGTTTTCAAAACAAACTTGTTTTGAACAAAATAAACAGGATTTTCTTGTTTAAACTTATGTATGTGTCTATTCATTGATTTAGTCATCTACCAAGACCTGTTTGAATTGAAAAATGTTTCTTCTGGTGTCAAATATCAATATGCGATTAATTACGATTAATTAATTACAAAGCCCATAATTAATTCGATTAATTTGTTTAATCAAGTCCCACCACTAATATATATATATATATATCAGTACAGGTACAGGAAAAATTGTTTTAATACTTTTAATACTTGTATTGATATTCCGCTCCTCATTAGTTGAGCACTTATAACAACACCATTGACGGTTTCAGAAAAAAACGCTATACACACATACACTCACCGGCCACTTTATTAGGCACACCTGTCCAACTGCTCGTTAACGCAAATTTCTAATCAGCCAATCACATGGCAGCAACTCAATGCATTTAGGCATGTAGACATGGTCAAGACGATCTGCTGCAGTTCAAACCGAGCATCAGAATGGGGAAGAAAGGTGATTTAAGTGACTTTGAACGTGGCATGGTTGTTGGTGCCAGACGGGCTGGTCTGAGTATTTCAGAAACTGCTGATCTACTGGGATTTTCACGCACAACCATCTCTAGGGTTTACAGAGAATGGTCCGAAAAAGAGAAAATATCCAGTGAGCGGCAGTTCTGTGGGCGAAAATGCCTTGTTGATGCCAGAGGTCAGAGGAGAATGGCCAGACTGGTTCGAGCTGATAGAAAGGCAACAGTAACTCAAATAACCACTCATTACAACCGAGGTATGCAGAAGAGCATCTCTGAATGCACAACACGTCGAACCTTGAGGCAGATGGGCTACAGCAGCAGAAGACCACACCGGGTGCCACTCCTGTCAGCTAAGAACAGGAAACTGAGGCTACAATTCGCACAGGCTCACCAAAATTGGACAATATAAGATTGGAAAAACGTTGCCTGGTCTGATGAGTCTCGATTTCTGCTGCGACATTCGGATGGTAGGGTCAGAATTTGGCGTCAACAACATGAAAGCATGGATCCATCCTGCCTTGTATCAACGGTTCAGGCTGGTGGTGGTGGTGTAATGGTGTGGGGGATATTTTCTTGGCACACTTTGGGCCCCTTAGTACCAATTGAGCATCGTGTCAACGCCACAGCCTACCTGAGTATTGTTGCTGACCATGTCCATCCCTTTATGACCACAGTGTTCCCATCTTCTGATGGCTACTTCCAG
The DNA here is from genome assembly GCF_029633865.1 of Lampris incognitus. Classification (NCBI taxonomy): domain Eukaryota; kingdom Metazoa; phylum Chordata; class Actinopteri; order Lampriformes; family Lampridae; genus Lampris; species Lampris incognitus. Next base: position 45,440,878 of record NC_079216.1, read on the forward strand.
CAGGATAACGCGCCATGTCATAAAGCTCGAATCATCTCAGACTGGTTTCTTGAACATGACAATGAGTTCACTGTACTCAAATGGCCTCCACAGTCACCAGATCTCAATCCAATAGAGCACCTTTGGGATGTGGTGGACCGGGAGATTCGCATCATGGATGTGCAGCCGACAAATCTGCAGCAACTGCGTGATGCTATCATGTCAATATGGACCAAACTCTCTGAGGAATGTTTCCAGTACCTTGTTGAATCTATGCCACGAAGGATTAAGGCAGTTCTGAAGGCAAAAGGGGGTCCAACCTGGTACTAGCAAGGTGTACCTAATAAAGTGGCCAGTGAGTGTATATATACACTCACCGGCCACTTTATTAGGCTCACCTGTCCAACTGCTCGTTAACGCAAATGTCTAATCAGCCAATCACATGGCAGCAACTCAATGCATTTAGGCATGTAGACATGGTCAAGACGATCTGCTGCAGTTCAAACCGAGCATCAGAATGGGGAAGAAAGGTGATTTAAGTGACTTTGAACGTGGCATGGTTGTTGGTGCCAGACGGGCTGGTCTGAGTATTTCAGAAACTGCTGATCTACTGGGATTTTCACGCACAACCATCTCTAGTGTTTACAGAGAATGGTCCGAAAAAGAGAAAATATCCAGTGAGCGGCAGTTCTGTGGGCGAAAATGCCTTGTTGATGCCAGAGGTCAGAGGAGAATGGCCAGACTGGTTCGAGCTGATAGAAAGGCAACAGTAACTCAAATAATCACTCATTACAACCGAGGTATGCAGAAGAGCATCTCTGAATGCACAACACGTCGAACCTTGAGGCAGATGGGCTACAGCAGCAGAAGACCACACCGGGTGCCACTCCTGTCAGCTAAGAACAGGAAACTGAGGCTACAATTCGCAGCCTTGTATCAACGGTTCAGGCTGGTGGTGGTGGTGTAATGGTGTGGGGGATATTTTCTTGGCACACTTTGGGCCCCTTAGTACCAATTGAGCATCGTGTCAACGCCACAGCCTACCTGAGTGTTGTTGCTGACCATGTCCATCCCTTTATGACCACAGTGTTCCCATCTTCTGATGGCTACTTCCAGCAGGATAATGCGCCATGTCATAAAGCTCGAATCATCTTGGACTGGTTTCTTGAACATGACAATGAGTTCACTGTACTCAAATGGCCTCCACAGTCACCAGATCTCAATCCAATAGAGCACCTTTGGGATGTGGTGGACCGGGAGATTCGCATCATGGATTTGCAGCCGACAAATCTGCAGCAACTGCGTGACGCTATCATGTCAATATGGACCAAACTCTCTGAGGAATGTTTCCAGTACCTAGTTGAATCTATGCCACGAAGGATTAAGGCAGTTCTGAAGGCAAAACGGGGTCCAACCCGGTACTAGCAAGGTGTACCAAATAAAGTGGCCGGTGAGTGTATATGTGTGTGTGTGTGTGTGTGTGTGTGTGTGTGTGTGTGTGTATGTGTGTGTGTGTGTGTGTGTTTCATCTTATTATGATTTGAACTGTCTGTTACAGTTCACAATAGTTTTGTAGTTCAGTGCACAGCTGTATCTTTGGTAGAAAAATCCACAGAAATATTGAATGTGCATACTCTCAAGGAATGATAATCCGTTACACACTGTTTTATTCAACATTTATACATTGCACATGATGCGACTATACATATTTTTCATGTTGAAAAAGTCCCCATTGATGCTTGCCTGTAAAATAAGCTTTATGTCTGATACGGAAAGTGATCGAAATAAACATGATCACATGACCAAAAATGAATAACTCTCCTCAAGGCTAGGAATTGTGGTTTCAAAACTTTGGTGGAGACACTAGACTGTCCAGGCCATGACATCCATACCGTGGATATGTCCAAACTGAATGGAAATTTTACTGTGAGCCAAAAGGCTTTTATTAGCTATTACAAATGTACATTGAGAATTCCAAAAACTGATTACTGTTATTGCTCGCCCACCCCGCGCCATGGCCTGCCCACCCCACGCCGGCAGCCAATCGGCTCGTCAGGGCCGGGCTTAGTCATCAGGGCTGGGCTTAAGTTTGGTGGCCTCCCACGTGCCCGTTGTCAGTTCGTGTTGTAACCTCCCCGCAGTAGCGGCGACTCTCCTCTCACGGTCCTTTTCTCTACGAACTCATCCCAGCCCTTGGTTCATGTTTTTCCCTTGCAAGGTTTCCCCGTGGAAGTATCCTGCCTTGTTCCCGTTTGGATTACCTGCAAGTTTTTTTCCCCCTTGGACTTTCCGTTTTTTTCCTTGTCGCTCATTGCCTTCCTATGTTTGAATGAAGTACGCCAGTTTTTGGCTAACCCCATCTCTGTCTGGTGTCGTGCGCTTGGGGGTCTTCCACAAACCCTAACAGTACGAACTGACCATGACGACCCCAGCCGACACGGAGAGCGTACCGGCCAGCCCGCTTCGAGCAGCCCTCATCGAACAGATCCACCTGACTAACTCCCACACCCAGCAGCTAGATGCGGCCTCCGCCGCAGTAAGAGATCTTCAGACTTGGGTCCCGCCCCTCCAGGCCTGTGTGGGTAACCTAACGAGGCAGCAGGCGGCGTTGGCGAGCCAACAAGCAGAGATCCTGCGGCAGTCGCAAACCATCACGGCGGCTCTCACCATCCAGCCGCCGGGCCAGCCTGCCCCTGGAGTCGTGGGTAACCCGCCCCCTGGGCCCGCGGCCCCGGTTAACCCTGTGGGGCTCAACCCAGTTCCCCGGGAGCCCTGCCTCTCCAGCCCACGACCGTTTGATGGTGACTTTGAGACCTGTGCCACGTTCATCATGCAGTGTGAGCTGGTCTTCCTGCACCAACCCAGCATGTTCACGTCTGATGCTGCCCGCGTCGCTTACGTGACCAACCTGCTCACAGGCCGAGCAGCTCAGTGGGCCACTGCTTCCTGGTCCATGAAGGCCAGTTTCTGCCTCACCTACGAGGCCTTTGAGGCGGAACTACGGAAGGTTTTCCACCATCCAGTCGGTGGCCAGGACCCTGGTGCTCGGCTGAGCAGTATCCAGCAAGGCAGTGGCAGTGTCACAGACTACTCGGTGGAGTTCAGGCTGGCCGCAGCTGAGAGCGGCTGGAACGACCGGTCACTTCGGATCACCTTCCGGAGAGGTCTCAGCGAGGCTGTCAAGGACCAGCTAGCCACCCGGGAGGAGCCCACCTCCCTCGAGGACCTGATCAAGCTCGCCATCCGCATCGACGGACGCCTCCTGGAGAGGAGGCACGAGCGAGCCCTGCGTGGATCCCCCTCCATTCCCCAGTCGTCCAGCACTCCTAACAGGATCCCTACTCCTGTTCGCCCCACTTTCCCTGTGGCCGTTTCTCCCCCCGCGCCCCAGACCACGACGGGGGAGGAACCTATGCAGCTGGGGCGCATGCGCCTTAGTCCGGCCGAACGGGAGGCCCGGTTCAAGGCGGGTCAATGCCTCTACTGTGGCCAGAAGGGACATCTGATCAGCGGCTGCCCCACTCAGCCAAAAGACAAGGCTCACTGGGGCCCCGGGAGATCCTAGTGAGCCGACTTTCCTGTTCCCGCCGTCCTGCCCCACAGAACCATCTAGTTAGCGTTACCCTGGCCTGGGCTGACCAGCGGCTCACGGTGGGTGCACTCCTCGACTCGGGGGCTGATGAGTGTTTCCTGGACTCGGAGTTTGCGGCCCAGGCTAACATCCCGCTAGAGATGCTGGAGAAGCCCATGGAGGCCTTTGTGCTGGACGAGCGCTGCCTGGCCAGCGTCACCCAACGCACCCACCCTGTCTCTCTCACCATAGCAGGTAACCATGTGGAGAGACTTCGGTTCTACATCATCCATTCCCCGTTATCCCTGTGATCCTAGGGCGCCCCTGGTTCGTGCAGCATGAGCCATACATCGCCTGGGCCTCCGGTACCGTCATGGAGTGGAACTCCTCCTGTCATGCCCAATGTCTCCAGGCTGCTCCCACCCCATCCCCCCCGACGTGCCCCTAGTACCCCGCCTCCCGACCTCTCCTCTGTTCCCCCTGAGTACCATGAGTTAGGTGAGGTTTTCAGCAAGACCCGGGCCCAATCTCTTCCTCCTCATCGACCTTATGACTGTGCTATCGACCTCCACTCTGGGGCACCCCTTCCCAGCAGTCATCTGTACAGTCTGACCATCCCCGAGAAAGCTGCGATGGACGAGTACATCTCCGAGTCCTTGGCAGCGGGGCTCATTCGGCCCTCGTCCTCCCAGGTCGCAGCTGGATTCTTTTTCGTGAAGAAGAAGGACGGGGGCCTCCGACCCTGCATTGACTATCGCCAACTCAATGAGATAACCGTCAAGAACAAGTACTCCCTTCCTCTCATGAGTTCCACCCTTGAGCCCCTCACCCAGGCTACAGTCTTCACTAAGCTGGACCTCCAGTGTGCCTATGATCTGGTCCGGAACCGGAAGGGGGACGAGTGGAAGACAGCCTTTAAGACGCCCCGGGGTCATTATGAGTACCTGGTCATGCTGTTCGGCCTCACCAACGCCCCGGCGGTATTCCAGGCTCTCATGAATGACATTCTCCGCGACATGCTCGACGAGTTTGTGGTGGTGTACCTCGATGACATCCTCATCTTCTCCAGGACCCTCGAGGAACATGTCCAGCATGTCCGCCGGGTACTCGAACGTCTCCTCCGGAACCGGCTCTTCGTCAAGGCAGAGAAATGCCGGTTCCATTCCCCTTCCGTTGACTACCTGGGCTTCGTCGTTGAGAGGGGACAGACCCGGGCCGACCCCCGCAAGATCCAGGCTGTGGTGGACTGGCCCGATCCCACATCACGGAAGGAATTACAGAGCTTCCTCGGGTTTGCGAACTTCTATCGGAGGTTCATCCTAAACTACAGCTGCGTGGCAGAACCTCTCACCAGGCTGACCTCCCCCTCCCAGCCGTTCATCTGGTCCCCGGCTGCCCGCTCTGTGTTCCAGTACCTCAAGGAGAGGTTCACCAGCGCCCCGGTCCTGCTCCACCCCGACCCCAAGAGGCAGTTCATCGTAGAGGTGGACGCTTCGGACACCGGGTTGGGGGCTGTCCTCTCCCAGCGGTCAGCGTCTGACCAGAAGGTCCACCCATGCGCCTTCTTCTCTCGCCGGTTCCTCCCCGCCGAGGAGAACTACGATGTCGGGAACCGGGAGCTGCTGGTAGTGGTGGCTGCTTTGGAGGAGTGGCGCCATTGGCTGGAGGGGGCGGAACAGCCGTTCACCATCTGGACGGGTCATAAGAACTTGACGTTCATCCGGGCAACCAAGCGCCTCAATGGTCGGCAGGCACGGTGGGCCAGCTTCCTCAGTCGGTTTGACTTCACGCTGACTTATCGCCCCGGGTCCCACGACACGAAGGCAGACTTCCTGTCCCGACAACACCCGAGGAGGGAGCCAGCTACAGAGGAGCCGACTCCCATCCTTCCTGAGGCCAGGGTGGTTGGCGTGGCTACCTGGGGCATCGAGACCGTGGTCAGGCAGGCGTTGCGCTCCCATCCCGCCCCGAGCCACGTCCCTCCACGCCGCCTATTCGTCCCGGACGCAGTCCGGCCCCGGGTTCTCCAGTGGGGCCATGCCAGTCAGTTTGCTTGCCATCCGGGTGTCCACCGCACCTTCACCTTTCTGGCTCAGCGTTTCTGGTGGCCCACCATGAGGAATGACGTCAGGGACTTTGTAGGGGCCTGCTCCGTCTGTGCTCGCAGCAAGGCCTCTCACCAGGCACCCGCGGGTCTGCTGCAGCCCCTCCCAACTCCAAGCCGGCCCAGGTCCCATGTGGCATTGGATTTTGTCTCCGGACTGCCACCCTCCCAGGGTAACACTGTGATCCTGACAGTGGTGGACCGCTTCAGTAAGGGAGTGCACCTGGTGGCCCTCCCCAGACTCCCATCGGCTTCTGAGATGGCGGACCTCCTGACGAGCCACGTGTTCCGTCTCCACGGCCTTCCCCTGGACATCGTCTCGGACCGAGGGCCCCAGTTTGTCTCCCAGGTATGGCGGGCCTTTTGTAAGGGATTGGGTGCCTCTGTTAGTCTCTCCTCTGGCTATCACCCACAGACTAACGGACAGACAGAGAGGATGAACCAGAGCGTGGAGTCTGCCCTCCGGTGCGTGGCCTCCAAGAAGCCCAGCTCCTGGAGCCGGTTCCTCCCCTGGGTCGAGTATGCCATCAACTCCCTGGTCAGCTCTGCCACCGGCCTCACCTTTTGTGTTGTCCCTGGGCTACCAGCCGCCTCTCTTTGCTGCGCAGGAGTCGGAAGTGGCGGTTCCCTCCGTGCAGGCCCATCTGAACCGGTGTCGTCGCGTCTGGGAGGTGACCAGAGCCGCTCTGCTCCGGGCAGCTGAGCGCGCCAGTCGGGGAGCCAACCGACGCCGGTCCCCAGCACCTACGTACCAACCAGGCCAAATGGTGTGGCTGTCCTCGAAGGATCTCCCGCTTCAGTCCACCGCGAAGAAGCTGAACCCCCGGTTTGTCGGCCCCTTTGAGATCAGGAAGGTTCTCAGCCCCGTGGCGGTGAATCTTAAGCTTCCGGCTTCCTTGAAGACCCATCCCGCATTTCATGTGTCTCGGGTTAAGCCTGTCTCCCACAGTCCTCTGATGCCTCCGGCCCCGGCTCCGCCTCCCCCTGAGATCGTGGATGGGCACCCCCAGTGGAAGGTCCGCCGGCTGCTGGACGTCCGGCGCCGAGGACGGGGGTTCCAGTATTTGGTGGACTGGGAGGGCTACGGTCCGGAGGAACGTAGCTGGGTCTCCCGCCAGCTCATCCTGGACCCTGGGCTGCTCACTGAGTTCCATCATTCCCATCCCGACAAGCTGGGCAAGTCGCCTGATGGCTCCCGTGGAGGGGGGGGGTACTGTTATGGCTCGCCCACCCCGCGCCGTGGCCCGCCCACCCCACGCCGGCAGCCAATCGGCTCGTCAGGGCCGGGCTTAGTCATCAGGGCTGGGCTTAAGTTTGGTGGCCTCCCACGTGCCCGTTGTCAGTTCGTGTTGTAACCTCCCCGCAGTAGCGGCGACTCTCCTCTCATGGTCCTTTTCTCTACGAACTCATCCCAGCCCTTGATTCATGTTTTTCCCTTGCAAGGTTTCCCCGTGGAAGTATCCTGCCTTGTTCCCGTTTGGATTACCCGCGAGTTTTTTTCCCCCTTGGACTTTCCGTTTTTTTCCTTGTCGCTCATTGCCTTCCTATGTTTGAATAAAGTACGCCAGTTTTCGGCTAACCCCATCTCTGTCTGGTGTCGTGCGCTTGGGGTCTTCCACAAACCCTAACTTTGGGTTCGCAAAGCGAACCCTAGTTATATGAACAACGACAAAATGGCTGAGAGGGTTATTGCATTGTGACATCATCCACAATAGCTCGCTGGAAACAAGAAAAACGATGGAGGTGCATTCCCCGTGCCAATCCCGAACAATATGACCCCCTGTGGTCATATGTCCTCCCACCGACCCCGTATTGGCACGCCCACCGGAAGCGCTATTCCTCTTTGTAAGTCGAACCATCTCCAACTAAATGAGCACCACACCTGTGGCCCGGGTAGGAGGAGAACGGCTCTATTCTCAGCCATTTTGTCGTTGTTCATATAACTAGGGTTCGCTTCGCGAACCCAAAGTTACATTTCACGTACTCCAAAATGGCTAAGAGGGTTATTGCATTGAGCAACGACAGGATTCGTGCCTCCGTTCCCTAGCCGTCCAATGAACCCTTCAAACCCCTGGTGGGAAGGGGTACGCGTTCTGATGAGAGCATCCTAAGAGGCCTTCTCCAGAACAGCGTCGGCAACCGACCGCACCTTAACGTGCCGGTAATAATGCCGTAAGAAAGTGGTCTCACCACTCCAAACCGCCGCCTGGCGGATGACCTCCCAGTCGATACCTGACAACACAGCTATCGACGTAGCAGTCCCTCGGGTAGAATGCGCCTTCAGCTTAGGAGCTGTTTTACCCGCTTTGGTATACGCCTCCGTAATACCATCCACCAGCCAGTGTGCTAGCCTCTGGGTGGAAAGGGCATAACCTGGTTTGCTCACTCTGTAGGTCAACAGCAGCCTGTCAGACCTACGAATATCTGCTGTGCGCCGCATGTAAATGCTTAAAGCCCGTACAGGACACGAGAGATGCAAGCGTTTCTCATCCCTAGTCACCGGTGACGGATGAAACGCGTGTATCACCAACGGGGCCCTACGCGTCAGGACAGACACAGTTTTTGGCATGAAGCTGGGGTCTGTAAAGAGCGTGACCATCAGATCACCAGAAAACACCATCCCCTTGATGGTGAGTGCAGTGAGCTCACAACCCCTCGCTGCGGTGGTAAGTGCCAAGAGCACAGCCAGCTTAGCCGAGACATAACGCATGTCTGCCGTAGACATGGGTTCAAAGGGATCTTTCTCTAGTGCGCGCAGAACAAGGGAAGCATCCCAAGTTTCAGCTCTCGTAAGCTCCTTAGCTGAGAGCTTCTTAGCACCCAACAGGTACTGCGTCATGAGCGGGTGCGTGAAAACCGTGCTACCCTCGATCTTCCCCCGGAAGAACGTGAGAGCCGATAAACAGACTTTGACCGAGGAGAAAGACCATAGTCTATCACTCCTACAGACCTCCACAAAAGTCAGTATAGGGCCAATCCCTACTGACAAAGGGTCCATGTCGCGTTCAGCGCAAAATTGGTCAAATCGATTCCAGTACCCCTGGTACCTGGAATACGTGGAGTCTTTACGCGCCGCTAAGATGACACGAATCACTTGCGCACTAAGTCCAATAGCTAAGAGCCTGGCTTTGTAAGCATCCACGCCGCTAATCGGGAGCCTCCTATCCAGGGGCCCTCCCGTAGCAGCCCTCCCGCTTGCGTGAGCGCGTCCGCCCACTCCGGGACGTCGAACCGCTCGCCTACTATCCAGGGCACTATTCGCGGAAACCACGGGGTGCTCGGTTCGTACGGGGCCACGAGAACTAACCGACCCCCTGTGCGCTCGAACTTGACCACCAGGTCTAGGAGGCACCTGTGCGGGGGAATGCGTAAAGCATCTCCTCAGGCCATGGATCTAGTCCAAGCGCGTTGACCCCCAACGGCGCTAGGTCGGACGGGAGCATCGAGTACCAACGAGGGCACTTGTAATTGAGTTTCGATGCGAACAGATCCACTTGAGCTACCCCGAACCTCTCCCAGATCATAGCCACTATGGCTGGGTTGAGGCTCCAATTGTCCGCATGCGGGCCGCCTCTCGAGAGGATGTCCGCTGCTTCATTGTCCTTCCTAGGAACATGAAGCGCCCTGATTGATAGCGCGTTGCTGTTGACCCAAATCCAAATTTGCATGGCCAACTCTCTGCAACGCTTGGACTTCATACCGCCTTGGCGATTGATGTAGGCCTTGGCCGTCATGCTGTCTGTCATTATCAGTATGTGACGGCCTACGAGATCCTGAGCGAAATGCTGGATAGCCAGCCAAATCGTCTCCGTCTCGCGCGCGTTGATGTGGACCTTCTCCCCAGACGGCCACACTCCTCGCACTGTTTTGTAGCCAAGGATGGCCCCCCAACCCGAGAGGGACGCATCCGTATAAATCGTTACCTCGGGTCCCCTGGGGCCCATAGGGACCCCAGACATGTCCACGCAGGCTCTGTTCCAGTGGTCTAGGTCCTGCGCTACCACGCGCGGGACCAGGATAAGATGGTTGTTGTACCGGCGTTCGTTGCCGTATTTCAAGAAGTGAACTGCGAACCACAATTGCAGTCTCCTCATGAACAACAGACCTAAAGGAACAACTTGGTGAGCCGATGCCAGAAGGCCCAGCAGCCTCCTGATCATCCGATAAGTGACATATGTCCCCGGGATGAAATGTGCTAACGTGGTCCTGGTGGAATGCCATCTCTCTTGCGTAAGGGTTGCGCGCATGGATACCGTATCCAAACTCAGACCCAGATACGTTGCCTGGCACGAAGGCCATGCCGCGCTCTTCTTTATGTTGATAGTGAAACCCATGTACTCCATGAATTCCATCAACTCCTGAGTATGGAGTATTGCTTGTTCCGGCGACCGGGCCAACACCAACAGGTCGTCTAGGAACCATGCCAAGCGCATACCTTTGCGCATCAACACTCCGAGCGCTGCTTTCACACACCTTGTGAATGTCAGAGGAGAGAGGCGATATCCGAACGGGAGGCATGTGTACTGGTAACACTGACCCCGGTAACAGAACCGAAGATACTTTCTGTGTCTTTCTGCAATCGGACAATGATAGAAAGCATCTTTTAGGTCGACCGAAGTTAGCCAATCGGACTGTGTCACCATTGACAGCAGAACCGGTGTGCGTAGCATTTTGAAACTGACCTTGTCTACATACTTGTTGAAGGGTTTCAAATCTAGGATTGGGCGCATGCCCCCATCCTTCTTCGGGACCAGAAAGTAACGGCTGTAAAACCTGTCTTCTCTTTCTAGGGGAGGAACCACCGTGATTGCCCCTTTCGAGAGTAACTCTGTGAGTTCGTTGTCTAGGATTTGTGCTTCGGCCACCGACCCCGGTTCCGTATGCACTATTCCCAAGTACGGGGGTACAATACCGTTCTCGAAAAGGATTTGGTGTCCGTGGGCTATCTGATCCAAAACAGAAGCCGACGGGACCAATTCCTTCCACCTGTGTAACATGCGTGACAGAGGTCTCGTTGCCTCCTGTACCTTGCTGTTCAGGTAGCGCGCGTAAGTTGCGCGTAAAGGGTCTGGGGAAGCCCCGCCCGCCATGCCCTGCATCCATGGGGGGGCTTCGTCCTTGTAAAGGAGACCCAGATGGGGGAATTGGCGTTTTGAACCTTTCCAAATTACCATTTGACCCATCAGAGAGACTAAACATTGTCGCATCATAGTCCCCTCCCAGGGGCTCATTTGCGCTCATGTCATTATTATCCAATATTTCCAGCAGGGATGTTATTACATTGTTATCATCATCTTTACCTAAAGATTCAGACAGACAATCAGACTTGCGTTTCAAACCTTTTAATACGCAATCACCATCATCACCAACATAAAAACTTTTATTCACATTCACAACCTTTGGAATAGAACAAGTAGACTGTGCATCAGAAACCAAAATAAAAGGCGCAGTGTTTAGCCCTGCGCACGCTGTGTCCCCTGAACAAGCGTCTATATCGCCGGAGACGGCTCTGGAATCAGTCTGTTGGTGTGGGTCGTAACATCCTGCCGAATCACGTCACTTGGCAGCTCCCTTCTTGGAAGTGTCTGTGCTGTCCGGCTTGGCCGCCTTGGCCGCTGGTCCTGTGGAAGACTGGGAGTTTGGACGTGAGCCCTGTCCACGCCCGCGCCCCGCTTTACCACCTCTTTTTGGATAAGTCTCTCTCCATTTCTGCTTGCGCGCAGGCTTGTCCCCCTGCCCTTTGCTCACCGCGGGCTTAGGGGTAGGCGGGTTCTTCATCATCGGGAGAAGCTCCTTGTGCAAGGTTTCGCGCTCGGCCTGGGCGGCCTTGTATTTGCTGATAATGTCCGGGGTCGTTCCAAACAGGCCCTGGTTCCCTGCGCAGGAGTGGGCCATCCACTCCTTGCAGAATTCCTCTTTTACCCCGGCTGTCTCTAGCCAGAGACGTCTGCGCGAAAGGGTGGAGGCAGCTGCGCTAGAACCGCACTCTAGAGTGATGGAATACAGCAGCGATCCCAGGGAGTCAGCTATGCGTTCCATTTCCAAGATGTACTCACAACCTGCTTCGCTGGCCACTACGTCACCGAACTCGGCCCCGTCGATACCTGCTGTAGCGATGGCGGCTTTGCTTTGCTCGACGTTTGATAGGCTGCAGAGCTTGCGCATGTACGCCGTTATCATCCCAGCCATTGAGACGAGTCCAGCTGCGCGTGTACTGGCGTGCCATGCATCACACGCGTAATGATCCACCTGTTGGCCCCACTGCGAAGGGTGTTTGGGAGTATCGCGAGACCCCACCTTGGTGTTAGGGTTGAACGATAAAACGTCCCTCTCTGGTTGCGGAATTTTCCAGTCTTTGTAGTTCAGGTTCCTAACCTCGACTGCTAAGAGGTCAACCCCCTTCTGACTGAACTTTGGGGACGATTTAAGTAGCGGATCCGCCTCCGCCCGCTTAAACGCTCGTTCGATGTGAGGATAAGGTGGTAGAGTGGAGTCCCTGACCCTCTCTGCCATTCGTGGAAAATCGGCTACCACCGGATCTTGAGGATTGCCCGGCTCGGTAACGATGTCGGCAGACTTGACCGCTCGCGCGAACAGATCGCGGAAACTGGCGAGGAGTGTTTCGGACCCACGTTGCATGGCGTCGCCATCTTTGTTTGGTTGAGACGAACTTGGCTGGTCGTCTTCCACGCCCTGATCGTCTACTTCCTCAGGCAGTGAATCCTCGGGTTCCGCACCCGCCGGATAACATGCCACGGATTCACCAGTGAGAGATAGGATCTAATTGGTCCAGTCCTCTCTAACTACCCCGGATGGTGGGATAGCCTCTGGCTCCGGAGGGATGCTAATGCTAGCCGCCGTCCCGTGACTGTAGCTAGGAAGCATCGGAGGGATGTTGCTAGCCTCCGCCCCATGGCTATAGCTAGGTAGCATCATGCTAGCCGCCTCGTTAGCAGGTGTGAAGGGATCTGCAAGTCCCCATCTTTGACGGTACAGGGCAGCCCACCTTTGGCGCTCCGATCCTCTGATGGTTTTACAGAAATTGCAGTACATCTCATTACGGTCTACATCCCTCAAGTAGCCCGTGTAGTGAACATGCGGGATATGGGAGACACAGTCCGGATGGGGGTCCCATTGGAGCGTCGCTGGTTTAACACACCCGCACCAAGCGTAGAATCCGGCCACATCGACCGGATTAATGAACATCTTGGCGATAAAATGTAAGCTAACTAAAAGTTAGTACCTAATATACCAGTATATCACTAGATTACTTGCGTATTTGCAGTTTTACTCTTAATCCCAGCGAGAGAGAAACAGCCATCGACCGATCTCATGTAGTTGGAGATGGAAAGAGGAATAGCGCTTCCGGTGGGCGTGCCAATACGGGGTCGGTGGGAGGACATATGACCACAGGGGGTCATATTGTCCGGGATTGGCACGGGGAATGCACCTCCATCGTTTTTCTTTTTTCCAGCGAGCTATTGTGGATGATGTCACAATGCAATAACCCTCTCAGCCATTTTGGAGTACGTGAAATGTAACACTGCCATTTTCATTCATACCCTGGTTACATCCTGTATTGACTACTGCAATTCTATCTTCTTTGGTCTTCCACTCAAGTGTCTTTATAAAAGTCAATTGGTACAGAATTCAGCTGCCCGTATCATTACCATAACTCCTTCCATATATCATATCACTCCTGTTATTAAGCAACTCCATTGGGTCCCTGTTAAATACCATATTGACTTCAAGATTCTGCTTCTCACCTTTAAGGCCCTTAATAACCTAGCTCCTTTTTATCTTTCCGAACTCCTTCATATTGACACACCCTCCCGTACTCTCAGCTCCTCTTCTGTTATCCAACTAATTACAACATCTGCCCGCTTGACTACCAAGGGATCTGGAGCCTTCAGTCATTCTATCCCCCACCTCCAGATCTCTCTTCCACAGATATTTGAAATATAGACTCTCTTTCCACCTTCAAATGCCATTTCAAAATGCACCTTTTCAAACTGGCATATTCAGTCTGATCCAGACTTTAATGGTTACATCCACAACAAGTTTTGCACAGATGGTGATTTTATACCTATCTGTTGTATTAACTTATTGTTGTATACCCCCGCTTTGTTTGATTGTATGCTGTCTGATATAGTGCTGCTTGTTTTTAACTGTTTTGTAACGTGTCCTTGAGTGCTCTGAAAGGCACCTATAAATAAAATGTATTATTATTATTATTACTAGTAGTAGTAGTAGTAGTATTGGTTTCAGATGTCAACAAATAATCAACAGTGTTGCTATACAGTATAACCATTTACTTCCACTAGTCTCACCAAGCCTAAAAAAGCAACAAGTCTACAATCTAAATAATATCTTTGATATCCGAGGAAAATAGAAAGCTCTATTCAAACCTTTATTAAACAAAGTAAGTTGTGTAAAAGCGGAATGAGTCGTTTCCTGGTTCTGTTAACGTTTTTAGTGGCTCTGATTACTGTTCATTACTTGCCTCCTGGCTGCCATTTAAAAGAGCTTTGTGAGACCCATGATGCCAACCAGTGTGTCATTGCCAGGAAATCCAGATGCTCTCGCCTGTAGTCCAGGAAAACATGGTGGTACCAAGGGTGTCTTTTCTCACCCTGCACCTTTTTGGGTGGCATTTGTGTTTGTAGAGCACTACGGACCATTAAATAATTAAGATTTTTGCATCCTTAAACCTCAGTGTGGACATTCCTTTTGTTTGTTTTCAGTGTGCGAGTATTTTTCTTTAACTCATCTTACATTTATTCAGCTCATGCACCTGTTTGACAAGAGCGCAAACTGTTTTCATATTTTTTGGTACAAGAGGTATGACAGAACACTGTGCTGACAAGTATTCTGTTTACATCATATAGGTTAACTTTATATTCAATTTTACCAGGGTCTTAGTGAGAACACTATAAAAAGATTTGATATGGAAAATAGGCTACAGGTTGTCTACTGCAATTGACAGCTCTTGCTTTTGGCTGAGATGAAAAGAATTGTGTTGCAACTGAGTTGAATAGTGTGATTTAGGTGGTAAGAAAGGTCAGAAAAAAATTAATGCAATTGCCCAGTTATGATGTGCTCATCACTGATTTCCCAGTATTCCATTGGATTAAATGAGTATGGAAGTTTGTCAGTAGGGGAAAAAAAATCTTCACATTGACACTTCACTTTAAGATGCTAAGATTGTTTACCAGCGGAAAGAATTTGAATGCTCAAATAGATTGTGATGTTGCCTTTTAAGATTTAGCATCACTATTTTTACAAAACAAGATGTTTCTCCCTATTCTGTAACCTCCTGATTGCTTTTTGTTCACATTTAGATTCATGATGTTGAGTCTGGAGTTTGACCATTCCTGCCGCTATGACTATGTGGAGGTCCGAGATGGTGACAGCATTCAGTCACCTGTTATTGGTCGGTTCTGTGGAAACAACAGACCTGCACCAATTCAGAGCTCTGGGAACTCCCTGCACATCCTTTTTGTGTCAGATGGTTACAAGAATTTTGATGGCTTCTTTGCCATTTTTCAGGAGAGCTCAGGTATGTCAAATGCTCGTGGTAATTGTGTCCATTTAATTAAGACTGACACACCCCTCCCTCATCATAAATAGACTTTGTAGTAGGGATTTCCTTTTGACAATGTTAAAACAATCATTTAAAACAATTTCAACCCACTGCAAACAGTACTTGTGATTACGTTGTATTGAAATACATTTGCTATGAGCACCGACAAAGCAACAAGTCCAACCACAATAAAGAGATGTTTGTTGCGCAGATATGCCTGAAGACATTTGTAAATTGAATATGAGAATAGCAAAAGTTTCAGCCTTCAATGTGCTAGAAGCGAATTGCTTTATTAATACAGTATGTATTAGTCCACTTCTAAATGATGCCCACACATGCATATAATTACAGCATGCAGCTCCTCTCCTTGTCTTCATGATGGCACCTGTATCCTGGACACCTCCTACACCTACCACTGTGCCTGTCTGGCTGGCTACACAGGCAAGCGGTGTGAGAATGGTGAGTGTCGGTGACTTACAGTCTGACTGAGAAATTGAGAAAGATTAGCAACCCGCAAATTCTCAACTCTAGGCAAAACAAACATTTTCTGTAAATCAAAGGATAATACGTTCCTGTCTCATATTTTTCTTAATCCAACATTTTCTACATTAAATTCATATTGTTTAAATCATTTTAAAGCTGTTATGAGTTAGGAGTTTGAATTTTTTGTTAACTTTGCGTGGTTCTGCGGACAAAAGCAGTGGTGTTTCTCAGAGGGACGACTTCATTTCTCATAAGTATTGTCTTTTGTAAAAAAAAAAAAAAGATCTACATTCACCCTCTGGTGGTTCATGAATTTGCTTTGAAGAGAAGAGTGAGAGATGCAATTGTGTTTTGGAAAAACAGATGTTTGAAAGATATACAGCAATGAGGTAATGGATCTCTCTAATTGTGGCTCTGCATCCCATCTGTGTGCCAAACATCATTTCATCAAATTTTGAGGGGGGATCCGGTGTGGAGACAAAAATTGAAACTATTATTTAGTGAGATCTTACCTTCTTGCTGAGGGTTTTCATCATATAGTATGCAGAGGATTTCGTGCCACCCTGAAATACAAACATGACTTTAGGATGAGGTGAAAAACAATCGCCATGACATATTGTTTTACAGTGCATAGTATGCAGAAACCATGCCATGTGGACATGCAATGCACAAGAGGCGTTTTTTTTAACTGTGCGAAATGAAGAGAACATGCCACAATGAAAAGCAAAATCATCATTTCAGGGTGTCCGGGTAGCGTATCAGTCTATTCCGTTGCCTACCAACACAGGGATCGGCGGTTCAAATCCCCGTATTACCCCTGGCTTGGTTGGCGTCCCTACAGACACATTGGCCGTGTCTGTGGTTGGGAAGCTGGATATGGGTATGTGTCCTGGTCGCTGCACCAGCGCCTCCTCTGGTCGGTCAGGGCGCCTGTTCAGGGGGGAGGGAGAACTGGGGGGAATAGCGTGATCCTCCCACGCACCATGTCCCCTTGGTGAAACTCCTCACTGTCAGGTGAAAAGAAGCGGCTGGCGACTCTGCATGTATCAGAGGAGGCATGTGGTAGTCTGCAGCCCTCCCAGAATTGGCAGAGGGGTTGGAGCAGCGACTGGGACGGCTCGGAAGAGTGGGGTAATTGGCCGGATACAATTGGGGAGAAAAAAAAACAAAACATCAACATTCAGCATTAAAACATTAATAGATTTGCATCTTATTCAAATACCATCCAGAAACACAATGCGAATGCATTACAACACACACAATTTTATGATGAAATTACACCATACCACACTGAAATGCAATGGGCTTTTCTTTCCTCCAAATGTCTATTGGTTCATTTTCATTTCAAAAAAGTACAAGCTGAAATCGTGCCACCAGAAATGTAATTACTGTCCAATCACAGCTCTCTAGCAAACGGGGGCATGTTTGAGGAAAATGGACTGAGATAGTTGCTCAAGACGTACTGGCCACATTGCTCACCCTGGTCGTGCATGGCAACCGACTAACACATGATTCTACTGACGTGGAGGCTTCTTCTTTTTCTAGGCTGCTGAGCGCCTCCCTCAACAGTCCAGCCACTGTCTTACTACCATGAGCCTCAGCCATATCAACGTTCAGCGTTCGTCTGGATAGCGCAGTATAGCAACAACTGTCTATCAGTCAGTTTTCCTCAACTACGCCCCCCCCCCCCCGTTTGCTAGAGAGCTGTGATTGGACAGTGACTACATTTCCTGGTGTCACGATTTCAGCATGTACTTTTTGAACACAAAAATGAACAGATAGAGTGTTTAGACGAAAGCAAAGATGCCCATTGCATTTCGGTGTGGTGTGTGGTATGGCATGATTTCATCATTAAATTGTGTGTAATATAATCCCTTCTCATTGTTTTTCTGGATGGTAGTTGAACAAGATGCAAATCAATTATGATTTTGCTTTTCTTTTTTGTTGTTGATTCCCCCCCCTCTTTTTTCTTCTTCTCCCATTTGTATCCGGCCAATTACTCCACTCTTCTGACCTGTCATGGAAGCTACTCCACCCCCTCTGCTAATCCGGGGAGGGCTGCAGACTACCACATGCTTCATCCGATACATGTGGAGTCGCCAGCCCCTTCTTTTCACCTGACAGTGAGGAGTTTCGCCAGGGGTACATAGTTTTGGGGGGGATCACACTATTCCCCCCCAGTTCCCCCTCCCCCCTGAACAGGCACCCCGACCGACTAGAAGAGGCGCTAGTGCAGCAACCAGGACACAGACCCACATCCGGCTTTCCACCCGCAGACATGGCCAATTGTCACTGTAGGGACACCCAACCAAGCCGGAAGTAACATGGGGATTCGAACTGGTGAGCCCATGTTGGTAGGCAATGGAATAGACCACTAAACTACCCGGACACCCATGATTTTGCTTTTCATTGTGGCACACTCTCTTCATGTCACACAATGCAAAGCAATCCCTCTTGTGCATTGCATTTCCACTGGCACGGTTTCTGCATGCTGCGGCGCTGTAAAACAATACGTTGTGGTGATTGTTTTTCCCCTCATCCCAAAATTGTGTTTGCATTTCAAGGTGGCATGAAATCCTCTCTATAAATATAAAGACATCAAAATTAAATTGAGACTGATAATCAGTGAAAAGCTCCTCACAGCAGCTTTAAGATGGCGATCAGGTACAGAATCAGTCCTGTTTTTGACCTCTGCCCTCAATCTTTGTAGACGTTGTTGTTTCCCAATAAAGAGCAGAGGGTTATTCATGGTCACATGGGAAAGAGTTGTGGTTTGGACTAGTTTCAGGCCAGCTGCCTTCATGTACACTGGGCAGTCCCATCTATCGCTGTGGCCAATCAGCTATTTGGGAATAATGTGTGAAGTGTCAGCATATGTGATTGCAAATAACAATGACCACTTGACAGATGCAGCAGCATGGAATGGAACAGCACGCATACACTCAGATGAACTGTAATTCTCGAGGAGAGATTGATATGGTTGAGTGGCAAAAGAATAGAAAAAACATAATGCGTGAGAAGCTCATTCGACATGAGGCAGAAACAGAACACGCGGGGTAAGATGGGGAAATATATTTCTCATATTTTACTGGCTTGAGGTTTGGAAATTTCAATAAACCCTGTCAGTTAAAAGAAAAACAACCCTAAACTCTTTTATACCAACCCCTAGTTTCTCTTAATACCGACAGTCACGTTCCTCCACCCTTCTGTCAGAGCTTTGCTTCACCCTGTAGGGTGGGGCTGTATTAGGTGTAACCATGGGTGACTTTGGCCCACAAGTTCTTTTATTTATGGGCATCTGGACATAGGCCTGTGTTTCTTTGCCCACCACACCTCCCTTAGGACCCTGTGAAAACAGACTTACTAAGAGCCGCACTCTTTTTTTTTTCTGGTGGTCTCATTTTCAAGGCTAAATTTAAGTCTATAAAACTGATGGTGAAACAATCCTTCTGCTATAACGTGAGCCAGCTTTTCCATCAGAGGAGACGCCTGTAAAAAGCAGGAATTTCACTCCACTACACTCTATGCATTTTAATTCCCGCGAGGAATTCTCAGCTGCTTGTTTAATGGAATAGATTTAGGGGAACGCAAACGCCATTATTGGCTGCAGAAGCACATGTTAATGTGGAGTTAGAGAATTATAAGTATGTGCCTGGCATCAGCAATATAACGGCTCTGCAATAATCTACCTGCCATTAAGAGTAAGCTTCAGCTAAGACTCCTTCAGCAAAAGAGCATCTGACAAGGTATTGTCAGGATTCAAAATTGGAGAGCCTTGCTGTACCGCTCTCTCTGTTTTTTTAATTAATTTATTACTTAATTACCTTTCCCAAAACATATGTATCTGTGTTGGAGTGAGGTGGATTTGAAAATAGTTTCTAATTCATGGGATACAAGGCTGATTTATCATGCCTCATTATTTGGTAACCTGCCATTGTGAAGCATCCTGTTTGCATTCCTCCCTCCCACTGTAGAGACAGTTAGAAAGACTGATGTAGAGATGGAGAGAGGAGGATGAGGATGGGCAGGGAGAGGTTCTCTTTTCAGCACCTCAACAATACCCACAGCGCCTCTGGGAATATCAGCTTCTTCTTTTTTTTTAACCATATAACCGAAAGGGGGTCAAAGTGCAGTTTACTTTTCCACATTTGGATGCCGAAAAGCATTCCACACCCTACGAATGACTGAAATTTGGAAACGCTCGAAGGGAGAAAGACCGTTATTATAGGGAGGGTTCCCCGGTTTGGATCTGTAACTCTACAGCCAGATGGTAATTCACAAACCTGACCCAATTTAAACTCAAAAACACGTCAAGCCTCAAGAGTAATTGTCTCATAGCAAGTACTGCAGTGGTATTGGAGTGGATTGTGTGAATGTGAGTTTTCTTACGCAAAATTTGTATTTGCATGATTATCTATGTGTGTGCGTGTGTGTGTGTCTTTGAAGTTAAAAGTGGAATAGTAACGTGCCCCCAGTGGCCACATATGTTAGATATGTGCAAGTGTGCATATTTTCCAATGTGCTGGTATTCATTCATGCCCTTTTGTGTAATGTTTTCCCCCATTTTGGACTCGTGTTAGAAACACCAATTGCAGTTAAATAGATAGAGATGGATAGCTGGGCACTCTGTGTATCACAGTGTGTTACAGTAGACCTAAGACACAAGGAACAACACGTTACAGGCACTTTTACAAAAGATAGAAAGGAAGAAAGAAAGAAAAAGAAAGAGAAAAAGAAAGACAGAAACTTCCAACCAGCAGACAAAAAGTACGTAAAAAACGCATTTCATTTAAAAAAGAAAACCTCGGACATTAATTATAGTTGCTATATTTGTTGACCTTAACTGTGTTATTTTGCAGTAGTTTATTGTCTGTCAATTCTCAGCTACCGACTGCATAAAATCCAGTTTTATAGCAGTGGAAGACTGAACAATTCGGTTTAAGCTCTTTTACTGTGCGCATTCTGTTACAGGCCATGTGTTTAGTGTTGCTTTGTGAGCTGTTCACACTTCACCACAAGAGTTGAAATTAGTTATTAATGAGCCAGTAAGATTGGAGGCTATATATTTTTAAATCTCTGGTGCTCTATATTGGCAGTTATGATGCAGAGTAATAAGTAAAGAGTTGTAGCACTGTGAGTTTGGGTCTGAAGCTATTTGTACAAAAGAAAAACTACAAACACCAGAGGGAAGTGAGCTCGTTTAAGGCGATGCTCCACATACACCATTTGTGTGGTCTTTTATGGCCATGGAGGTACAGTTCACTTTACACTGACATGTACAACTACTGTTGTGTATGTCTCCCTGACTTCCACACATCTCTTCTCTTACTTGCATTATGTAAAAGTCGATTTTGAAAAAAAGAAGAAAAAGTGCATTTACATATACATTCACTCATTTAGGGGATGCTTTTATTCAAAGCGACTAACAAGAAAGTCAGCAATTAGCAGGTAAATTGTAAAATGTTAACTGGCAAAACAGAGTGTTATATGGTAATTATAATGTAGTGATAGATGGCCACAATGTAGTTAAGCTCTCGTTATGAATCTGAGGCACTACCTACTTGGCGTAGGAAATTCAAGTAAACCAAATTAATCAGTTTCAGATCTGAAGTTCTAAATTCCCGATTACAGGGATCTCTGTCTGATTTTAGAGAAACACACATACAATGACTTTCAATAATAGAGACAATTATTAATGGCTAAATGTCTAACAATGATAGAGTAAATGAGTAAATTAATAAATGGAAAATCAGAATCAAATAGATGAATGACATTATTGTTTTCAACTGGCAAACTAGAGCTAATCACTAAGTTTGGCCATACTATTAAGGGGTATGTGGTTTTCAGATCTACCAAAGAAGGCAATACGCTACAAACTGATTGAAATCTTTCTAAGGCTTAAAGCTGAGATCTTAGATGATTATTTTTCCCCCTTTTTTCTCCCCAATTGCACTTGTCCAATTGCCCCACTCTTCCGAGCTGTCCCTGTTGCTGCTCCACCCCCTCTGCTGATCCGGGGAGGGCTGCAGACTACCACATGCCTCCTCCAATACATGTGGAGTCTCCAAGCGCTTCTTTTCACCTGACAGTGAGGAGTTTCGCCAGGGGGACGTAGCGCATGGGAGGATCACGCTATTCCCCCCTGAACAAATGCCCCGATCGACCAGAAGAGGCGCTAGTGAAGCGACCAGGACACATACCCACATCCGGCTTCCTTTCTGCAGACACGGCCAATTGTGTCTGTAGGACCACCCAACCAAGCCGGAGGTAACACGGGGATTTGAACCGGTGATCCCCGTGTCGGTAGGCAACGGAACAGACTGCCACACTACCCGGACGCCCCCTTAGATTACTATTTGACATCAACTCTGATCAAGGGCAGCAGATATTTGTGTTTGTTTGATATTTTTATGAAAACACGAGAAGAGAAAAAAAATGCGATTTTAACAAAGAGAACCATGTTTAAAACATAGCTAAATAATAATAATAATACTATAATCAAAGTACTGTGCATCTCAATGGATCAAAAGAAAAACAAACAATATTTTCTGCCTTTTTAAAGGTGTTTTAATACTATACAAATTTCCAACACAGAGAACAAAACAAAGCAAATCAAAACAAAGTAAACTAGATTTAAGTAAATAAGTGAATAAATTGATTAATTAATTGAAACGGACAAACAAACCAGAAAAAAGGAAAGGGGGGGGTGTCTGTCAATCAGAGGACAAATATTGAAGAACGTCAAAAAAGATTGCCACTTATTACAGAACTTATCAGAATTAGCTCTCACTGAGTAGTTAACCTTCTCTAGCTTTAGAAAGGACATGATATCACAGAGCTACCGAGTGCTGGAGAGAGCTTTAGTGGACTTCCAGTGAAGAAGACAATGGCATCTTGCCAGTAAGGAAGTGAAAGCTAGAATATCTAATTGCTTGGAAGTATACTGCTCAAAAAAATAAAGGGAACACCTAAAAACACAATATAGACCTCGATGAATGAAATATTTCAGCTGAAAATCTTTATTTATTAGACAGAGGAATGTGTTTAGAGCAAAATAACCTAAGAATGATCAATGGAAATCAAAATCATTAGCCCATTAAGGTCTGGATTCAGAATCATACTCAAAATCAAAGTGGAAAATGAGAACATAGGCTGATCCAACTTCTGTGGAAATTCTTCAAGACGATTCAAAATGAGGCTCAGTAGTGTGTGTGGCCTCCACGTGCCTGTATGCACTCCCTACAACGTCTGGGCATGCTCCTGATGAGACGACGGATGGTCTCCTGAGGGATCTCCTCCCAGACCTGGATCAGGGCATCGGTCAACTCCTTGACAGTCTGTGGTGCGACATCGCGTTGGCGGATGGTACGAGACATGATGTCCCAGAGGTGCTCGATTGGATTCAGGTCTGGGGAACGTGCAGGCCAGTCCATAGCATCAATGCCCTCGACATACAGGAACTACTGACACACTCTGGCCACATGAGGATGAGCATTGTCATGCATGAGCAGGAACCCAGGGCCCACTGCACCAGCATATGGTCTGACAATGGGTCTGAGGATCTCATCCCGGTACCTAATGGCAGTCATGGTACCTCTGGCTAGCACGTAGAGGTCTGTGCGGCCCTCCAAGGATATGCCTCCCCAGACCATCACTGACCCACCGCCAAACCGGTCATGCTGGAGGATGTTGCAGGCAGCAGAACGTTCTCCACAGCGTCTCCAGACTCTCTCACGTCTGTCACATGTGTTCAGTGTGAACCTGCTCTCATCTGTGAAGAGCACAGGGCGCCAATGGCGAATCTGCCAACCAAGATGTTCTCTGGCAAAGGTCAATCGGGCTGCACGGAGTTGGGCTGTGAGCACAGGCCCCAATTGTGGACGTCGGGCCCTCATACCATCCTCATGCATTCTGTTTCTCACTGTTTGAGCAGAAACCTGCACATTAGTGGCCTGTTGAAGGTCGTTTTGTAGGGCTCCGGCAGTGCTCCTCCTGTTCCTCCTTGCACAAAGGACCAAATAGCGGTCCTGCTGTGGGGTTGTTGTCCTCCTGCGACCCCCTCCACGTCTCCTGGTGTACTGGCCTGTCTCCTGGTACCTCCTCCATGCTCTGGACACTGTGCTGGGAGACACATCAAATCTTCTTGCCACAGCACGCATTGATGTGCCATCCTGGATGAGCTGCACTACCTGAGCAACTTCTGTAGGTTGCAGATACCGCCTCATGCCACCTCTAGTGGTGCGGGCACTAGCAAAATGAAAAACTAACCAAAGATCGGCCAGAAAAGATGAGGGCAGGCAAATGGTCTGTGGCCACCACCTGCAAATCCATTCCTTTTATAGGGGTTGTCTTGCAAATTGTCTCATTTCCACCAGGTGGAAATTAGACAATTTACCAACAGGTGAAATTGATTCACAAATCAGTGTTGCTTCCTAACTGGACAGGTTGATATCTCAAAAGTGTGATTGACTTGGAGCTACATTGCATTGCTTATGTGTTCCCTTTATTTTTTTGAGCAGTGTATATTGGGTGGTTTTCTGGAAACTGAAATATGGTAATATGGTGTGGGGGGGCATTTATAGTTATCGGAAGTATTTTTGACATAGTATTGTGACGTGATCAAATAATAGACTTCTCAACAAACCTTTCAGAGTTAACAAGCAAGCTTTTAATGACCGCAAGCCAAGCTAGTCATAACAGACACAAGTTTGTATTGGTCTCAGCTTAATCCTTTTCTTGGCCACAGAAGCGACCTTATCTATTTGCCTACTCTTTGCCCTCATTGTGGGAAATAGCATGTTGTCTAATACAACTTCTCTCATAACATCCCCATTACCTTCCACCACATCCCCGCTATCTGTAACAGATATGCCCGTTTTTAACATGTTCAATATCCCACAACATAACCAAAACATCGACACTTCAGTTGCATCGTGGGTAATATGCAAATGAACTTGGAGCAGGAACACTCTAGTAGTATTCGCCACACTGCCCCCTTCCTTGAAAGATTAACATCCCGTTGGCCTAACCCAAATCCCATGTGGATGGGTCCATCCACCATGAGGGTTTCTTCTGACGAGCACCTCTCCCATTCCGGGCTGCTCCTTGCCGCGGGCTGCTGATGGATGACGGGGGCAGCTCTGCATCGGCTGGCTCTGAGCCCCCACCTTCGACGTCACCGCTGTTTCCATTCGTGGCCAGGGAGGGCAGCTCTGTAAACCCAGTGTCCCCGCCCCCTCCCTGACCCAAAACAAGGTGCTCTAATGGTAGCTCCTTGCTGACATCCAGGGAGGTTGGCTCAGATCCAGCAGTGTCCTTACCCCCTCCCTGGACCCCGGTAGCCTGGTCTACAGAGGAAGAGGAGTCTGGCACCCCACCTCCTCCCACCGCACTTTCAGTCCCGGCTTGGTTGCTGTCCCGGCTTAAGTAAGGTGCGAGGCGATCTTGGTGAAGGATGACTATCTGAGGGCGGCTGTGGAGCTTCACTCTATAGGTAACCTCTGAGATCCTCTTCAGGACGAGGCAGGGCCCCTCCCAGTTGCTGTCCAGCTTTGGGGACCGTCCCTTCTTTCGCCGTGGGTTATACACCCATACATTGTCCCCCTGCTGGTACTCTTTGCGGTGGCAACGTACATCATAGGCTCTCTTCTGCCTTTCCCCTGCAGAAGCCATATTCTCTCGAGCCAGCTGATGAGTAGCCTCCATCCGGTCCTTTAGTGCGTCTACATAGTCCTGGCCCGGCGGCCCTCGTACTGGTGGGTTTGGCGGCTTGTCAAAGACCAGATCCACAGGCGTTCGTAGCTCCCGACCAAACATTAGTGCAGCTGGGGTGCACCCCGTAGACTCCTGAATGGCCGACCGGTATGCCATGAGTACCAGGGGCAGATGGCGGTCCCAATCCCTTTGATGCCTCGCCGTTAGCATGGCTAGTTGTGTGATCAAGGTCCGATTGAACCGCTCAATCAGGCCATCACATTGAGGGTGTAGGGGAGTGGTCCTGGTCTTCCGCACCCCAAGGCGCCGCCACATCTCCCCAAACACCTGGGATTCAAAATTACGCCCCTGGTCACTGTGCAACTCCTCTGGCACCCCAAACCAGGTAAACATCCCCTCAATGAGGCAGTCTACCACCGTGGCTGTAGATTGGTCAGTGATGGCATAGGCCTCGGGCCACTTGTTAAAATAATCCATCACGGTGAGAATGTAATGATTACCATCCTCTGTCACGGGGAATGGCCCCACCACATCCACTCCAATTCTTCCCATGGGCGCCCCCACCCTGTATTGCTGCAGGGGGGCGTGGGATTGCCCAGCTGGCCCCTTCTTTGCATTGCAGGTGTTGCAGTTACGGCAGAACAGCTCCACGTCTTGCCGACACCTCCCCCAGTAGAATCTTTCCTGCAGCCGCCGCAGAGTTTTAGTAATGCTGAAGTGTCCCACTCCAGGGGGGCCATGAACTGTGCTTAACACTTGTTGTTGTAGTACGTGGGGAACAACTAGTTGCCAGGTACTGCCTCCCCTCCTTGACTCTTCCCACACGCGATAGAGGCAGCCCTCATGAAGCATGAGTGAATTCCACTGACCCAGCAATGCCTTGGTGGTGGGGGAGTGGGGACCTGCCATCTCTCTACTTGGGACCTCTTTATGTGCTAGCCAACGTATCACGGTTGTATCACGATGTTGGAGTTCCCCTATCTTGGTTGGTGACATCTCCTCCAGTGGTGCACTTGGGACCACAAGTGTTCGCACTGTAACACGATCCACCCGTTCCTGTTCTCGAGTCTCCAACCGGCTACAATGGAGGCAGGCCTGATCAGAACAGGGGCGTCTGGAGAGAGCATCAGCATTGTTGTGTCGGCTGCCTCATCGGTGCTCCATGGTGAAGGTAAATCCCTGCATGGCTTCTATCCATCTGTCTACCTGCCCTTCTGGTTCTTTGAAGCTAAGCAGCCAGCGGAGCGATGCATGGTCCATCCTCAGTAGGAAGTCCTTTCCATACAGGTAAGGCTTAAAATGCCTTATAGCCTGTACTACTGCCAGGAGTTCTCTCCGAGTCACACAGTAGTTCCTTTCTTCCTTGCTCAAGGCTCTACTGTAATAGGCCACCACTTTTTCCCCTTCCCCACTGGGCTGCGACAGGACTGCTCCCACACCTACATCACTGGCGTCAGTGTCAAGTATGAATGGCCACTGCCTGTCTGGGAGGGCTAGCACTGGTGCTTGGGTCAATGCTTTCCAGAGTATCTGAAAGGAGCTCTCACATGTTTCAGTCCAGTGGAACCGTCGTCCCTTCTCGGTGAGCTGGTGGAGCGGACGGGCTTTGTCTGCAAAGGCATGCACGAACCGGCGGTAATATGATGCCAGTCCCAGAAAACTCCTCACCTCCTTTCCTGAGGTGGGCGTTGGCCAATCCCTGACTGCAGTGACCTTGTCAGGGTCTGTGAACACACCTCCGGGCCCCACCACATGTCCAAGGAATCTTGTCTCCAGCTGCAATAGATTGCATTTTCTCGAATTCAGTCGTAGGTTGGCTGCCTTGATGCGTTCGAGCACCAGTCGGAGGTTGGAGAGGGCCTCAGTAAACGTAGCTGCATGCACCAGGAGGTCATCCAGGTACACCATGCAGACGGAGACGGCGAGCTCTCTGGCGGACTGGGTCCGCATTACCAGTGTCAATGTGGTGCTGTACAAGATTGGTGCGGCCACACTCCAGATCACTCGAAGCGAAGAGGTGTCTGTTCTCTATCAGCAGGTTCCGTACCTGCTCCCCCTCTTCTTGCCTCAAACCCTCCATGCACTTTTGGGGCAGTTCTTCCAGTGCAGAGGCCGTTTCTGGTGATGTACCTTCCCATGGCCCTGAAGCCAAGCACAAGATTCGTGGTCCACGAACTCCCTCATTCAAGTCTTCACTCAGCCCTGCTCACTACACTCTGGCGCTTGGTACTTCTGCCACAACGGGGTCCTAAGTCACTAGCTAGATTCTTCTCTTCTGTAGTTCCCTGGTGGTGGAACAAGTTACCAAACTCCATTCGATCTGCTGAGTCCCTCCCCATATTTAAGAAGAAGCTAAAGACCCAGCCCTTTCTGGAACATCTCCACACCCAATGGTATTAATGTCCAAAAAAAAAGAAAAAGAAAAAAAAAGCTTCTATGCACCCTATGTATTAGCTTTGTGCACTGCCTGTTGACACGTCTTGATGCATGCTCAACAATCTAGGTAAGAAAATCAAAGAAGATCGAATCAATTCATCTGGATACAACGTTTATTGACAGTTACGTTTCATCACTTAACTAAGTGACATGCCAGTGACCTGTGTTCTTTATCCTGTACCCAAGCATCTCCAGGATTACAGTGGCATATACAAGCTCATTGGTCGCTGTTATGGTGGCAGTTGAGATGTTGTGTAAGGCTGTGTTCACATCCGCAAACAGGCTTTGTGATGGTACTTTTTCACTGAGTCATGGAAGCCATGCGTGGAGGTTGACTGTCTTTAGTCTGGCCATGATTCTCATTTGAACCTCAGTAGTTTCAGCTGGTTGGGGTCTGTCCTCACGTATCTCCTGCGTACTGGGTGGCCATTCAGGGTCACTTCATATAGCCTATCTCCAGGGGTCTGCTGCTGTTATGGTAGCATACCATTGAGTCTAGGTTCTCGGCCCTTATCCACGAATGTCTTGTTCCAGTAGCCCATTTCTCATCAGGTTGCCCTGGTTCTCCAACACCTGACACACTTTGTTAACCGGGGCGACGTCTGAGCCGGTACAATTCTATTCATGTTTCTCTCACTTGTATGGCATCAGGAGTGTAAGCCACAGACTCTTACTTGATGTTTGTCCCAACCGGGGTTGGAACTCCGATCTCCGGCATGGAAGCAGACGTTCTTACCAACTGAGCTATATACTAGATATATTTATATATGATATATATGATATATTTATTTAGTTATAAAACTTCGTTAAAAGAAACACTCAATGGCAGGAAAAATGCTCAACAAATATGGAGAAAAATAATCCAGTGATTCAAGTAAATTTTTTATGAGACACTACAAGCCTGTTTCATGCCATGATGTTTCATGCTGATGATTGCTCATGGCATGAAACAGGTGTGTACGGTCTCATAAAGAATTTACTTGAATCACTGGATTGTGTGTATATATATATATAGATAGATAGATAGATAGATAGATAGATAGATAGATAGATAGATAGATAGATAGATAGATAGTTGAGCTGAGCATAACTGTGAGATAAAAAATGCAAAAATACTAAGAAAAAAGTGGAAAATAAGGGAAGACTTGGAAAATAAAGAAGACTTGGGAAGAGTCTGCGGAATGAAAGAAAATACCTTAAAAAAACTTTGAAAAAAATTGGAACAAACTTAAAAGAAACTTGAACAAAGAAACAGACCTGGCTTTTTATCCACCCTTGCTCTGGGCATTCCACAGGCGGGGTAGATGGTTTTCGCGGTATGCATCGCGATCTACCTCCTTACTGATATTCATTCCATGATTTTAGGAGAGAGGATTACTTAATTCAGAGTATACGTGCAAACTCACACACCCAGCTGAAAGACCATGCCCAGTCGACAGTGATTCTAAACATGGGAAGTATATTACAGCGTATTGTCTAACACACCAGAGAACATATGATTTAACAGCAACCGTTCTATCACATTAAATACTTATCCAAAAATGATATCTGTCTAAACTGTCTAGCAAGATGAGTTTCTATAGCTAATATCAGTAGATATGATAAAAATAGAAGCTTATACGAGAAGACTAACTGAATAATATCAATGAAATAAAATGAAGGGTGCCTTCCGCCTGCCGCCCAATGACTGCTGGAATAGACTCCAGCATCCCTGCGACCCTGAGAACAGGATAAGCGGTTAAGATAATGGATGGATAGATAATAAAAATCAAATAATAAAACACAGTTAACAGCATATTGTTTGACCCGGCAGACCTAACCACATATGGTCACTAGATGGTAGCATGGTGACATGGTAGAAATGCAGTTAAAATCTTGAATCGATATTTCAGCCAATCAATTACGGCATTATTATTATGGGGCCTAGATCATTGTTCATGAAGTTATTTGCTGAATTATATATATATATATATATATATATATATATATATATATATATATATATATACACTAGTTGAGTCACTAGTCACTAGAGGGTTAAACAATTAATTCCTATCAATTAAGACATGTACAGAAGAAGCAAAGAGAGTTAAATTAAACCTCTCTTAGGAATGTTTGAATCCATGACCTCAGATAAGACCACCAGCATCTGGCACAGTTCAGAGAGGGGTTTTTGAGGGTGTTCATGTAAACGTGTGTGTGTGTGTGTGTGTGTGTGTGTGTGTGTGTGTGTGTGTGTGCAATCTCAGTTGGAAAAGACCTTGCCTTCTTATCTGGTGGAATTCCAAAGCGGGACAGAGACAGAGAGACAGGAAGACAGGGAGTCCTCACTACGGCATCATAGCCAAGACTGCATGTCAAGTCGAGTACATTAATATAGGTGTACTTTAGAGCATCATGTGGCGGGGAATTAGAGAATCAAAATATATAGTAGTCGTACATTGCCACAAGTCAGAAAACAAGCTAATCTTGAATTTCTTTTGAACACCAGGGTGACAAAAGTTAACTCTTGAGCTCTGTGTGTGTGTGTGTGTGTGTGTGTGTGTGTGTGTGTGTGTGTGTGTGTGTGTGTGTGTGTGTGTGTGTGTGTGTCCTCACACAGTGGTGGGATGCCGTAGGCCTCCAGTGCCCACCCATGGTTCCACAGAGGGTGTGTTTCATCACTCAGGGGCACGTGTCATTTTCCGTTGTGACCCTGGGTTTGAGCTGCGGGGGTCTCATTCTGCTGTTTGCCTGAGGGACGGCACCTGGAGTGCTTCTGCCCCACAGTGTGGTGAGTAAAAGATGTTTTATTTTTTATTTGTTTCCTTTTCTTTTTTTTTTGCCTGATTACGGAAAAATAAAACTTGCCCACTGAGCCATTACACAACTGAATCTCAAACTCCCAAATGGTTGCAGATGATACTGATTCTGGGATTGTCCTGACAAAGCTGTTTAGTATTAGGCTAACTGGTACTAGCAATGCTATTCTTGGATATAATTCAATTCTAAGAAGACCATCTGTATCTAATTTGTTTTTAAATGAGTACCATACTCACTGCTCCGTAGTGGTTTGAAACATGGGAAAATGGCCAAATGAAGCCTCTACAATCATTTTTGGCTTGTTTCCTTATTTGTCTCATCAGTACCAAAGGAGCAATTCTGCACCCTCCCACCCAAGCCAACATATGGAGACCACTTCCTGGTTTATGGACCCAATGATGTCCTCATTGCTCTGCAGTACCTGTGCTACAATCCCTATAAACTCAGTGGGAATCCACAGAGAACCTGTCTTCCAAACAACACCTGGAGTGGGATGCCTCCCACCTGTACCAAAGGTCAGTAGCCTCGAGAAGCCAGATCAAAAATTTCGCTTCACTCTTTGTGATCTGCTAAGGCTCAATATGCATGTGTTTGTGAGAGGGGCGTCGTCAAAGGGCATACACCAAAATTACTTTGCAGGCGATTGGATCAGCCTTTAATTGGTGAGAGCAGCAATCTTCATGGGATAGAACTGGAGTGCAACATTTCCATACATGCTGGTAGGTTAGTAGTAAATGTTGTGACTGCTAGCAGGTGAGTTGATGTAACCAGTTTTTATTTCTGCACACAATTGTTGCTGTCTTTGATAGAAATAATTCTATAGCATTGACACGCAACCTCTCTGTGCAGCTGTTGTCATTTTCAAAACACGGCGTTTTTTGTTGTCGTCATCATCTGAACTGCTCCCCATAGTTTGCTGATTGGTCTGGTGTCCAGCTGCCGGGCCCAATCGGATCTCAGCGGTTACATCCCAGAATAACATCTCACATAGTGAAAACTGAGCTCGCACGATATAAGATGGCTTTGCGAGGCTAAAAGGTCCGGCCCAGTAGCAGGAATGATGATTGTCAGTCTGGCTGTCAGAAGTGAAAGCCTTTGAATTCGTTGCTGTTAATGTCAAGTGCAAAGAACTCAATTTGTTTTATCTTTAAAATAATAACAGTCTTAGGTTTATGTGTACCAGATTAATGTAGGGTAATGCGTCATAGAAAATGGGAAAATTCTCAGATCATTTCACCATTAACGAGCCAGCTTTAAACAAAAACATCAGTAGTTTACTCAAACTTCACCGAGTGTTCAAAGAAAGTTGAATCAGATCATCTGGACATACCATTTACTGAGAGAAACGTTTCATTACTCATCTAAGTGACTTCTTAAGTCTCAACCGACTGCAGGTATCCCCACATAAATAATACAGTGGCATAACGACCGAAAATAATGATTGGATTCATATGCAAATAGGCGTGACTTTTCAACGGCCATGTGTACTATTCACTGAGGATTTGGGAATGGTTGCAATCACAGCATTGTAAGATGGCAACAGAGGTACTTGTAGCCCCACCCTCAGTTCAGGGATGGTCATTCCCTCTTAACATTGATGGCCTCTTTGACTCCCCGTTCAAACCAGCATTCCTCCCTATCAAGGATGTGAACATGCTCATCCTTGAAAGAGTGGCCACAGGGGGGGCGTCCGGGTGGTGTGGCGGTCTTTTCCGTTGCCTACCAACACGGGGATCGCTGGTTCAAATCCCCGTGTTACCTCTGGCTTGATAGGGCGTCCCTACAGACACCATTGGCCATGTCTGCGGGTGGGAAGCTGGATGTGGGTATGTGTCCTGGTTGCTGCACTAGCGCTTCCTCTGGTCATTCGGGGCACCTGTTCAGGGGGGAGAGGGAACTGGGAGGAATAGTGTGATCCTCCCATGCGCTACGTCTCCCTGGAGAGACTCCCCACTGTCAGATGAAAAGAAGGGGCTGGCGACTCCACATGTATTGGAGGAGGCATGTGGTAGTCTGCAGCCCTCCCCGGATCGGCGGAGGGGGTGGAACAGCGACCGGGACGGCTTGGAAGAGTGTGGCAATTGACCATGTACAATTGGGAGAAAAAGGGGGAACCGCCCCACCCAAAAAAAAAGAAAAAGAAAAAAAAAAGAGAGTGGCCACAGGCCTGTAGATGGGTATAGATTGTGGAGCCATGAAACGTTTCTCCCAATAAATGTGTCCAGATGAACTGATACAACTTTCTGTGATTTTCTTACCTGGATTAATGAGCATGCATAAAGACATTCACTGAATTTTTTTTCTTTGCTACTTTCCCTCAGTGAACAACACCCTCGCCGAACCAGAAAAGGAGGGAGAGAAAGACACTGAAGGAGGCAGAGAAGCAGACACAGACAATGACAAAGATGCCAACCAAAATACAGGCCAAGATAATACAACAACAGATAAAGAAGACGTGGGTGGTAAAGATCTAGACAACAAGCGGGAGAATACAACAGCGGTAGACAGCGAAGATAAATATATAGGAACTGTTCCAGAGCAAACGCCAGGACAGGGTGG
Organism: Lampris incognitus; assembly: GCF_029633865.1. Taxonomy (NCBI): domain Eukaryota; kingdom Metazoa; phylum Chordata; class Actinopteri; order Lampriformes; family Lampridae; genus Lampris; species Lampris incognitus. The sequence continues at coordinate 45,474,109 of NC_079216.1, forward strand.
GGATGAGGTCAGTATATTGAAGGGAAACTCTGAGCTTCAAAACTCCACTGATCAAGACAAAGAGGATAGAAAAGACACAGAAACTAGCTTAAACACAGTTGAAAAGAAGGATGCCACGGTAGTAACGCCACCAGAGGAAACAGCAGGGAAAGACTCTAGGCAGGGTAAAGATGGAACATGGGAAAAAGGCAAGACAACAGAAATACTGGTGATAAAAAATAAAGGGCAAGAAGAGAAGGAGAGAAAAGAAGAGCAGGTAGACACTAGCAGAGATCCAGACAAAGTCGGCCCGAATGACACCAAAATGAGGACAGACACGAATGAGAAAGACAACACAGTGGAGGTATTTGAATTCAAAACAATAGTAAACAGTACAGGTGCATTTGATTCAAATGACATCGAGAGGGGGAATTATACGATAGTGTCTCCAGAGCAAGGGGAGCAAACCATTACCACCAGAGGCAACATAACACGGCACACCTTGTACAGGGTTGTGGATGAGGAAATGGAGAAGTCAATGAAAGAACCAGCAGTTACAGACGCAGTGGAAATGGGAACGGAAAAGCCGGAAGAGGATAAAACGGAAAAGCACTCAGATGAGAAAACACAGGAGAATTCGGAAGCTGTAAAGACACAGGAGAGGGAGAAGAAAGAAAAGGAGGAGGAGAAGGAACGCAACCAAAGTGTTATTGGTGAGACACCCATTGGTCCAGCCACAATCTTACTGAGTCATGGAAATACATCGTTAAAATGAGCAGTGTATCACATTTTCTTTGCCTTCCACCCTCACCCGCTCACTGTTCCCTTGTTCCAGAGAAGAGTTGCCCCCCCCTACCTCGCCTCTACCATGGTTATTACCAGTTTGTACCTGGAATGGAGCTGTTGACGGCAGAGTTTTTCTGTAACCACTCCTATGCTATCAGTGGTGACGCCCGCCGCACTTGCCAGCCAGATGGCACCTGGAGTGGCAAACATCCCCTCTGTGTAAGAGGTACTGCAATGCTGCTTTATTAATGGTGGGCTGATGAGTAAGGGCATTGTAATGTTATCTGTAGTTACTGGATAAATGTCAGATATCTTTCTTTGGGGTATTTTTTTTAATTGCATCAATTTATGTAAACCTAGATGCTATGTGTGCCAATTAGAGCACCAATGAATATGCAGCACCAGCAGCGTTTTCCCATTTAAAACACAGCAGCTGGATTACTGCAAGTGCTAATTGGAGTCATGTGTGTTCCTGTTTTTGTTTATGTGTGTGTGTTCCTGTTTTTGTGTATGTGTGTGTGTATGGTATGTATTTGTGTTAACCCCCTGTGTGTGTGTGTGTGTGTGTGTGTGTGTGTGTGTGTGTGTGTGTGTGTGTTTGACGAGCAGCTTGTCGGGAACCCAAAGTATCAGAACTGGTTAAACAGAGAGTCCTACCACCACAACTCCTTTCCAGGTATGTCTATTTTGTGATGCAATTTTGCATTACATTGTGCTAAACATATTGTTCATCTAAAGACACAGATATTTTACAAAAGTATAGCCGAATTAATAACTTTGCAGTGCGTACAGTGACCACTGCATGGCTATACACATGCAGCATTAAGTTACAAGCAACACGTAACCAGTCACATAACAATACATTCAACCATGGGTGGATTACTGAACGGGCTAACAGGGCCCAGATCCAGGGGCCCAAGGGCTCAGGAGGCCCCTAAGCCAGAGCCTATGTGTGAAGTCGCCGTTATTAACTTTGTATTTCTTGTCGCATAGTCAAAGGGCTAAGTCATTCATGTCAATAACAGAGCCCCAAAAATTCCAACTGAAAAAAAAATGAAGGAAACTGCAGGTGAATGTATGTCTTAGTTAATATGCTGTTGGCATTAATTCTGTGTATGTGTACTGTAGTTCCTGTTGAGGAACAGGTAGTTATTGTGCTGTTGGCTGCAAGTCATGTACCTGCCCTATGTGTGTTTCTGTAGGGGGGTGGGGGGGGCTCTTTTATGGATATGTGCCCAGGGGCCCATTATCTCATATTCTGCCTATGCATTGAATGTGACCATCTTGAAAATACATAGATGATAAAGCTGACCATTAATCCCTAATACACTTGTATAAGCGCAAGATTATAAGTGTTTATCATGCATGCATAAAAGGAAGGAAGCAATTTTCTAGTTACGCTACTGACTAAACATTTAGGAAATGTCAGAAGAATTTGACTGCAAAAACTTCTCTCATCCAGACTATGTTCTGATAATTCATAACTCTGATAATTCTTAATTCATAAACACTTGGTCATTCTGTGGCATATATGCCTGCATTTCTCCCTTTCCTTTCAGGAAGACACCAGTGCACAAGCTCTACTCCTCTAGCCTGGGCCAACAGGTCTTGCCTGACAGCTCCACTAAAGCACCCCCACTGCTTTCCCAGTTGCCCGATGGCTTCCACCAGCTCTACACACATATAGAGTATGAGTGTGCTTCTCCGTTCTACCACCATTCAGGCAGTGCTCGCCGTACATGCCTCAAAACCGGAAAATGGAGCGGGCGTCATGTCTCTTGTTCACCAGGTGAGGGCAGAAAACAACCCATTAGATAATATCTCAACATACAACAGGCACCGCAGTCACAATGCACTCTCACAGACAGATAAAAACAGAAAGACACACATATACAAACATGCTTCATATACGTGCGCGCATGCACGCACGCACGCACGCACGCACGCACGCACGCACGCACGCACACACACACACACACACACACACACACGGGTGACAAATTAAAGGAAAAACCTGAATGCAACAGTGGAGGAACTTAACGACTGCAGGTGCTTCCATACAGGTGTAGTGAATGATACAAATAACCTCCAATAACGTTCTGTGGCATGTACATTGGCAGACTGGCCATCTGGAGCACTGGGTCAAAAAGTCCTGGGCCATTTTTCATTCCCAGTCCACCCCTGGGCATGTACCTTTATTTTGGAACACAATGGCAAGAAGAAAAGATCTAAGTGACTTTGAAAGAGGGTTTTTTTATTGGGGCATGGATGGCAGGAGCCTCAGTCACAAAGACTACCGAACTGGCTAGTGTTTCAGTAGGAACAGTGGCTAAAGTGACATCTGCATTTACATCTCTGAGAAAGATATCAGTAAATAGGGTTGGAAATCATGGTCGAAAGCATACATTTGTTGGCTGTGAGGGTCGTGCATTAGTGTTTTAGGTAAGGAAAAAAAAAAGAGAAACTCTTTCTCAGGTGATGGGGTATGTCAATGCATGACATGATCAGACTGTCAGCAGGAACTTTCCATCGACAACTACATAGAGAGGGATATCATAGTAGGGTTGCAGTGCATACTCATTACAAAGACAAATACACGTTTGAGAGGTCAGTGTTGCAAAAACCATAGGCACTGGTCTACAGAGTGATATGGTCAGATGAGTCATCCTTCACCATATTCTTGACAAGTGCATGTGTGATGTACATCAAGAGAACAGCACAGGCCTGAATGCTTGACCCCTACAGTGAGGGGGTCTGGGGGCTCTGTTATACTGTAGGGGTGGGGGGGCATTTTCCTGGCATGGTTTGGGTCCACTTGTCCCCTTAGAGGGAAGGGTCACTGCAAATCAATACAAAGTTATTCTCAGGAATCACCTTTATCCTATGATGAGACATCCCTATCCTGATGGGATTGGTCTCTTCCAGGATGACAATGCCCCCCATCCACAGGGCACAAGGGGCCACTGAATAGTTTGATGAGGACGAACATGATGTAAATCATATGGTAGGACCATCACAGTCACCAGATCTCAACCCAACTGAACACCTATCGGAGATTTTGGAGCGACGTGTGAGACAGCGCTCTCCACCACCATCATTAAAACAACAAATGAGGGAATATCTTTTGGAAGAATGGTGTCCATCCATCCAGTGGAGTTCAGAGACTTGTAGAATCTATGACAAGGAGCACTGAAGCTATTATGGAGGCTCGTGATAGACCAACACCCTACTAAGACACTTTATGTTGGTTTTTCCTTTCATCTGTCACCCATCTGTATGTATGCGTGTGTGTGTGTGTGTGTGTGTGTGTGTGTGTGTGTGTATATATATATATATATGACCAAGCAATTACACAAAAAACATCACCTGCTCTGAATTTGAGAGTTTACAGCTCATTCATAGAGTCACATATCTGGAACACTGCTTGGTCTGGTTTCCAGGCACATAAGAGCACAACTGCACACATGCATGCGCACACAGAGAAAAGGCTGCTCAAAGAAAGGACGAATTGTTGAATTAATCTCACCTACATGTCCTCCAACCAAACTGAATAAATTTCACACAATTTCTCACCAAACAATGACTCAGTCTCACCGAAATGTTTTAATATCATAAGCTTCCGTCCGCTTTTCCTCCCCTCTCTTCTAACAATGTACTTCCAACTGTATTCTCTTCTCCCATCACATCCTGTGAGGCAGTCTGTGGGAAGCATCCAACCTTTGACCCTCAGAGGCGGGCAGAAGCTCACTGGCCTTGGCTGGCAGCCATCTACCACCGTGCCACCAAAGGAGCTGAGACTAAGGTGAACAAGGCAGACAGCCTGGCACAGTCCCCGAAGAAGGGGGGTCGAGCCGGAGCTGGCATCCGGGATCAGGCTTCTGACTGGCAGTTGGTTTGCAGTGGGGCCCTGGTAAACCAAAGGAGCATAGTGGTGTCGGCCCATTGTGTGACAGAGCTTGGGAAGGTGTACCCTATGGATGTGGCTAAAGTTAAGGTGGTTGTGGGCAAGCACTTCCGGGATGACCTGAGGGAATCCAAAAGTCTCCAGCACCTGAGGGTACAGTATTGGTGATTCCTCCCTATATGTTTGGCCCCAATTGTGATCAGATCAATTGTTCTGATTGGTGGTGTAGTACATACACTTTATGTTAATTAACAAACAGCTGGTCAGTTACCAAAGTTTTACCGAGCACTTTTTGTGATACACGTATCTTTTCACATGGCAATTTTTTTGACAGAAAACATTGGAGAACTTAAAAGAGGTTTTCTGTTTGCATCTCATTAATTCATTCCCTTGCATATCCTTTTAATCACACTGGATAACTCACTTCCCTCCACGGATATCACCAATTTATATGTCCCATCTCAGCCCCTTTCTCACAACGTATTTTAAATCTTTGTGTCTCTTCTTCAGGTGGCCTCAATTGCAATCCATCCAAACTACGACCCCCATATTCTAGACTCGGACCTGGCTGTGATCAAGCTACTGGACAAAGCACGGATAGGGGAGCAGGTACTGCCCGTCTGCCTCCAGAATATCCAGGGAGGGGAGGTAACCACCAGACAAGGGCTTGTGATGGGTTGGTCCCCCCTATCAGATGCACGTCTGGGGGCAGATGAGCGGGCCAGGGTTGGGGTTGTACACCTCGCTGACGTGGTGCCTTGTGAGCAGCAGTACGCTCGTAACGGTGTGTTGATAAGCGTCACTGACAATATGCTCTGCGGCAGCCAGAAGCCGGACTATGGTCCCTCTAACATCTGTCCCTCTGACACCGGGGGCATCCTTATCCTCCCTCCCTCCTCCTCAGACCTTGCCAGTAACACCCAGGACCCCTCTCTGAGTTCTAGGTGGGAGCAAGGAGAAAACAGAGGACTGTGGAGACTCTTGGGGCTGGTGAGCTTCGGCTACAGTCAGGGAGAGTGTAATCCAGACCTTTACACAGTATACACGCAGGTAGCCAACTTCAAAGACTGGATAGAAAGCAATATGAAATAAGGGATCCTCTCCGACTCACCTGTGTTCCTCCTCTGTTTCTAAAAAGATGTCATTGCCTTGATACCTTGCTGTTCTTCCGTTGTGACTTTTGTGCGTTTTTAAGCCCTCACCTATTTTCCCTTCTCCTTTTCGTTCTTTTCCCTCATGCACAAACAGGGTGCTCATACAAAGAGCATCGCAACACTGGACAGCACAGTACTCTAACTGGGCGGGGTGGGTGTGTGTGTGTGTGGGGGGGGGGGGGGGGTGCAACGGCAACTGGTTTGTGAATTTCCATCAATGGAGTACTTCATTGTTCACGTCTGGCAACCTGTAGCAAGCAACTTGAAACGGACCAGGAAACCATCGTAACCCATATTCCTCTGGGTAATAGTTGGTTTGCATTGTATTCATTGGTATGTATATATGATGTAATGTACTGTATTATTCTTTAATCTATTCATATGACTGAAGAGATGTACATATTGTAATAAAGGACAGAATAAAATAGATGTCTTTTTTTATTAAAGATGATGTGGGTGCGTGTAAAGACTGGCTAAGCTGTGATTATTATTCATTATCATAATTCGTCTGGGCTCCGGGTTCACCCTTCATATATTTAATTCTGATACTGTCACATTATTAACAGATTTATTGGTATGCATGTAAATGAACTAAGGTATAAATTAATCCAGGTCATAGAAACACGAGTGCAGCCAGCATTTTAGCAAACATTATTCACAGATAATTTCCCTTTCCTTTGTGCGAATTAATTCAGTTATTTCCATATTGTTCTGCCATTATTCGGAATGGAGTTCAGATTCGAGAAGTTGTAGCTTACGCTTTACACCACAAGGGAGCAGTCATTAAACATCATTTGTAATAAGACGATGCCTCGGTACTGTTTAATGAAATCCCACTTTAGCCAGAATTTGATAAATATATGCCTTTATGTTATACATAATCATTAACAAATGCTGACATATATAAAATTTATCAAATTGTGTAGTTATTCAATAATTAAATAATATTCATTGTTATAAAATATTTCATTGTATTTATTTTCACAACATTGTTACAAAATTTATTTTTTTATTTCATAATGACGGGTTTTGTTTCAAATGGGATTTTTTTTCTCCAAATAGCACATTTCTGTGTGCTTCTTTTCATTTCATTGAAACACTTTTCATTTCACTTTTAATTCATACTGATGCTCTTATTTCATGGTGTGGTCATCTCTCATTCATGATGATTGCACCTGGATTACTTTGTGAGAATCTGACTGTGTTTTCTTAGTGTGATATTATATGACACTTTTTTGTTGTTGTTGTCATTCAACATACAACACAACCAGTTTTCTGCATTTAACCCATCCTATGCTGGGATCAGTGGGCAGCCGCGGTGCCTGGGGACTAGCTCCAGTTCTTCTTTCCATTGCCTTGGCCAGGGTCACAGGCAAGAATATTAACCCTAACATGCATGTCTTTTTGATGGTGTGAGGAAACCGGAGCACCTGGAGGAAACCCACGCAGACACGAGGAGAACATGCAAACTCCACACAGAAAGGACCTGGGACGGCCCGGGGTTCAAACCCAGGTCGTTCTTGCGATGAGGCAACAGTGCTAACCACTGGGCCACCATGCCATCCATGCAAGCAAACTTTGTGCCAGGTAAGTTTGAGGCAGCACCAGATATTTTAGCATCGGGCCAACTGGGGTGACGTTGCCATCAGATAGGGTGTGAGCCTCTTCCTGTGTCCCAGTGTCTCAGAAAAGAATGTAAGGCTTTCTATTCATCTGTGTTGAACGTTGTCGCGTGGGCCTGATTGCATGGGCAACCAATGATGTTGCTAAACCACAACACTTATGTTGACTGACAGACGAACACATCATAAAATAACAGTTACATTATGAAATAAACTGAAATTATGAAAAGCATCGCCAAAAGGAAACAAAAAGGGAAATTTACTGTTTGAAAATGGACCATCATGAATAAAAAAATTGTCATTACAAAAAAAAAACGTAACAGATGTGGTGACAATGAATATGATAAAATATTTGATCAGTTATTATTTAATTCTTGAATTAGTGCTCAGTATTTTGGCTCACTGAAATATATTCTTGTATTTATTCATACAACTATTTATATCATCCATGCATATTTACTGATTTAATTTTGACTAAAAATAGACTCCATTAAATCAGTTGAGGCCGACCAATATGTCCGATGAAATTGGTCACCATCATAACATTAAGATTGGCAATGGGGTGGAGAGTGAATGTAAGTGTAGCCATAATGGTGCATACGGTTTATATTAATGGTTGATTCCATGGTTGGTTTGTACGTTGTTTGTTCGTTGGTTGTTGGGTGACATATGGTTTGATTTGTTTGTGATTGTTTCCATGTATGCATTTGGGTCTGGTCTCGCGTTGTTTGGGAGACGTGCTTTCGCCTACTTTTCCGGTCGCGCGCTTCCGCCTGCTTCCTAGCGGGATGATGCATGGACTTTCGGGTGGCCCACGGTCTTTCTCGTTGTTCGCGGGCATCATGGGTTAATGTTTGTCACGGAAGCTAGAAGGACATCAAAGACAACCAGCAAGTTTCACGGACAATTCCCTCATTCTGGCATGCCGCCAACGAGGTACGTTATGTATGTTATGTGTAGCCCACGTTATGTGCGGTCTGATTTTATGTTAATTGTGCTAATTGTATTGTTCCGTTTTGTGTTACAAGTTTTCACGGTGTTGACGGAGATTTGGAGACTTAATTAAACCTGTTCAAGAGAGCTACTTGTGTTCGCCGTGCCTTGGGGGGATTTACAGTGAAAACTCGACCTGTTTCACCAACGCAAGTGGGACTGAAGATGGCGCCGATATTTGTTTCACCACCTGGTTTCACCAACGCGAGTGGGACTGCATGACGGTGCAAATGAAAACTAAGCTCAGCTCGCATTTTACATACACATTAAAGGCAAGAAGATGGCATAAGGGCTATTTGCAAAACGAAGCCATAAAAAGCTTGGGCACTTAACAAGTTAGTGATCTAAGAAAAGGGCGTTTTTAAATGTGCTATAAGTTGTGTGCGTGAAATGTGCGTTGATTGAAAGTAATAACAACAAGCAACCGCTAGGAGTCCATGTTTACCACGTTTTGAAGTCTTTCATTGACTAGCCTATATTTGGGTGTGATTTTCAAGATAATACGGTCTGACTGAATTCCTTTTGCATGTTTGAAATAAGTGTGCTTTGAAGTTTAAAGTATAAGTATAATTTCATTGAACAATATTATTTGATGCATTTGAACTAAAAAGGGGTTTACATAAGTGAAGGTTATTTTAGAGCAGTGTTTCTCAACCCAGTCCTCAAGGAACCCCCTATCCTGCAGATTTTCATTGCAACCCTGCATAGGTAGCCCTGCTTGTACTTACTCGACCAATCATCTCGCAGCACTTAATTATGCAAGGTGTACAACGTCTGACAAAATTCATTGCTGATTGGTTGAATAACTACAAACAGGTACCTATTCAGGGTTGCAAAGAAAATATGCAGGATAGGGGTTCCTTGAGGACTGGGTTGAGAAACACTGCTCTAGTCCATCGGCCAGTGGGTCTTATTAGAAGTTTACAGTCGTCACCCTCTCCCGGAAGCGCGCCCTCGCGCTTTGTTATTCCCGTGCTCCGAAGAGACTTCTGAGGATCTGCACGCTTCCGGATCCCACCGCTGCCACCAATGTGACCGGTTATTTTCTTGCCCGGTGCGTGATTCGATACGGGGTGTACTGCATCACAAGGCGACATCACTAACCGCTCGACTAAAGGGTCAGACCCTCTAGTCCAGTGTTTCTCAACCCAGTCCTCAAGGAATCCCGATCCTGCAGATTTTCATTGCAACCCTGCATAGGTAGCCCTGCTTGTACTTACTCGACCAATCATCTCGCAGCACTTAATTATGCAAGGTGTGCAACATCTGACAAAATTCATTGCTGATTGGTTGAATAACTACAAACAGGTACCTATTCAGGGTTGCAAAGAAAATATGCAGGATAGGCGTTCCTTGAGGACTGGGTTGAGAAACACTTTTTTAGAGAAACAATTCTAAAATTCATAAATAATCACACAGCAAGCACTAAGTTTAAAAAGGCTTACAGATTTATTATATTGACAAATTTATTATATTTACATATTTACATTAACCTTTACCTATTAACAAGTTAACAGGATATCAGAGCAAGGAGAGCTTACTGATCAAGTTAAAGACAGTACTAGACGAAGTGAAAGAACCAGAACTCTGACAGAGAAGGGTAAAGGAATGCAAGACGAAAAAATAAAAGGTCTTCAACAAAGATTCAAATTAACATATGATAAATGGAGAATTCAGGTTAAATTTCCCAAGAAGATATTATCACAGACAGAGCCAGTATCTGATGATATGCTCAATGACATCATCGGTGAAGTCCGTGGTCTCTCTGCAGACGTCCAGTGTGCTTATAATGAACTACGGCAAATCGTAACACCAGACCACGAAGCACGTCGGAGAGTCGATCTGTGCATCCAAGTATCCCAGTTCATCGTAGACAGAGCCTCAAGACGACTGGGCGGACTTGCACCTGAAGAGGAAGAACCAGATTGGCCTGAAGCAGGTTCTCTGTTCAATTCTAGTGTTAGTAGTTTCACCTTTGGCTCGAAGAGGACCTCGCTACGTACAAACGGGTCCACTGAAAAACGACAAGACGCTGCTGCTGATGTCGCTGCAAGCAAAGCTGTTCTGAAAGTGTCACAAGAACAAGAAAGAGATCAACAGGAAATACAGTGACTGGAAGAAGAAGCTAGAAATGACATAGCCAAGCAAGAGGCAGCTGCTATAAGGCATCGTTTAGAACAAGAAGCCGAAGAGTTGAAACGGAGAATGGAACAAGAAGTAGAAGAGCTGAAACTAAGAATCCAGAGAGAGGAAGAGGAAGCTAAAATCAAGGCTCAACTGGAAGCGAAACATGCAACTCGCCAAAGGACGCTGCAAGAGAAGCAAAGAAAGGTACAGCATTTGGAGACGATGAAAAGTCTAAATGCAGCACAAGCGAGAATAGAAGTGTATGATCAAGAGGAGGTCACAGAAGAAGAGAAGAAAGAGATCACACTGGATAGTGAGTTCAGAACAGTCAAGCAAGTGCCTGCTCCCGCAAGTCCTCCATCCCCGTATGTGTTCTCTGCACCAAAGACTGTGATCACCTCCCCAAATGAAAGTACAGCAGAGCTCGCCAAGGTGCTAGCAGATGCAGTGAGTACCAACAGACTCCCAATCCCTGAGCCATCAGTATTCAGTGGGGATCCATTGATGTACAATAACTGGAGACTGTCATTTGAAACGCTGATCGACCAGAAGAATATCAAGGAAAATGAGAAGATCTACTACCTCCGTAGGTATGAGGACGGAGACGCAAAGAAAGCGATCGATGGCTATTTCCTACTCGGCACCGAGTCTGCCTATGTTGCTGCATGGGAGCTATTGGACGAAAGATATGGAAACCCATTCACAATCGCACAGTCGTACAGAGACAAGCTCCACACGTGGCCCAAGATGGGACCTAAGGATAGCCTCGAGCTCAGAAGGTTCACTGATTTTCTCCGCAGTTGTGAGGCCGCTATGACCCACATAAAGTCTCTGGAAATCTTGAATGACTGCAATGAAAACAGGAAGATTCTCTCCAAGCTACCGGACTGGTTAATTGCTAGGTGGAACCGGAAGTCTAATGAAATAGAAGAACGGAACAACCAGTTCCCCACCTTCAGCCAGTTCGTCGCATTTCTAACCAAAGAAGCAAAGATCGCCTGTAACCCCATCACCTCTCTGCAGTCACTCAAGCAAGGCGAAGCTGAGAACCCAAGAGGCAAATGGAATAGAACCGTTGGAGCAAAGGTACTGACAACAAGTTCAGATGAAAAAGAGGTCATGACATGTGTCTTCTGCAAGAAGAATGGACACACATTGCACAAATTCAGAAAGTTCATGAAGGAGGAAGTTCAAGAGAGAACAACCTCTGTTAAAGAAAACAAGCTGTGCTTTGGTTGTCTCAAGCTTGGCCACCACTCAAAGAAATGCAGCAGCAGAAATGAGTGTGACGTGTGCCACAAGCGGCACCCTACCTGCCTGCACGCGCATAGAGCCAAAGGCAACAAGAGGCCACCACAAGCCAAGGAAAAGCAAAGAGGAACCCGAATCATCACCTCCTGAAGAAACGCCCACAGCTGCTACTTCACACAGAGCAATAGTTGGTGAGGCTGGCACACCTACCTCTGCAATACTTCCTGTCTGGCTGTCATCTGCAACCTGCCCAGAACAAGAAGTCCTCGTGTATGCGCTGCTGGACTCTCAAAGTGACGCAACCTTTATTCTAAGCGAAGTAGCTGAAACGCTAAAGGCCAACAAAGACCAAGTCAAGCTCAAGCTCACTACGATGACTGCAACCACAACAGTAAACAAAGAGTGAACAATCTACAAGTCCGTGGCTTCTACTCCATAAAGAAGATCTCCCTACCACCAGCCTATACACGGGAGTTCATTCCAGCAGACAGCTCACATACCAACAAACAAAAAAGCGAAAGCCTGGTCCCACCTGGAGCACCTTCAGAAAAAGATAGCACCTCTACAAGAATGTGAAGTAGGCCTGGTCATCGGGTACAACTGCTCACAAGCCCTTCTACCAAGAGAAGCCATATCTGGCAAAGCAAACCAGCCCTACGCACAACGCACGGACCTAGGATGGAGCATTGTGGGGTGTGGAAGTCCCTGTGTAGACTATGGAGATGCCATCGGAACGAGTCATCGTATAGTAGTGAGACAAGTGACACCAGATGTTGATTCTGAGGACAACCCCGCGGATCACGCCTCTCGAGGTTTGACTGCAGACCAACTTAAGTCCTCAAACTGGTTCACCGGCCCAAAGTTTCTTCGGCAAAAGGGTCCACTCCACAGAGAATGCAAGGTGGGAGAAGTCAACGAAGATTACCCCGAGCTTCGCAAGGCTCTCGTGTGCAACACTGAGACAAAGGAACAGAGATCTTTATTAGACCACCTGAAGAAGTTCTCGGACTGGACAAGAGCTGTAAAGGCAGTTGCAAGATTACAGTGAATGGCCAATGAACACAAAGGTCTGGAGCAGCGCACCAATGAAAGTACAAGCATTGAGGAAAGGAAAGAAGCAGAGCTTGCCATCATTAAGTTGGCTCAAGAAGAAGCATTCCCAGCTGAGATAAAAAGGCTCAAGCTAAAGAAGGAAGTTGCCAAGACCAAAGAAAGTAAGGTGCAGAAGTTAAGCCCCTTCCTGGACGAAGACGGGATCCTCAGAGTGGGAGGACGTCTAGGTCAAGCTGCGCTACACCCGCACATAAAGCATCCGGCAATACTTCCACAGAAAAGCCACATATCAGCCTTACTCATCAAGCACCACCACGAAAAAATACAACACCAAGGACGCGGAATGACGACAAACGCACTCAGAGCAAATGGATGGTGGATCCTGGGATGCAGCAGTGCTGTTTCACCACACATCTACAAATGTGTCAAGTGCCGAATGTACAGACGACGCACCGAAGAACAAAGAATGGGCGACTTACCTCAAGATCGTATGGAAGCAACTCCACCTTTCACGTATACTGGAATGGATTGCTTCGGCCCAATCTGCGTTAAGGAAGAAAAGATCTCAAAAGATATGGACTCATACTTACCTGTCTATATTCAAGATCCATTCACATAGAAGTGATCGACGATATGACAACTGACGCATTCATCAATGCACTCAGATCATTAATTGCGCTAAGAGGAAACGTTCGCCAACTGAGATGTGACCAAGGAACCAATTTCGTTGGCGCAAGGAGAGAGTTCGCAGAACTCATGAAAGGAATGGATGAAGAGAGACTGAAGGCTCTAGGATGTGAGTTCCTCATGAATCCTCCAGTGGCAAGTCACATGGGTGGCATATGGGAGAGGCAGATAAGAACTATAAGGAGCATCCTGACTGCAATTCTGGACCAGTCTGCACAAAGGCTCGACAGCACCTCTCTCCGGACTTACCTGTATGAAGTCATGTCCATCATCAACAGCCGGCCACTTACCGCTGAGCACCTGAACGACCCATCCGGACCTGAACCGTTAACCCCGAACCACATTCTGACTATGAAGTCAACAATCATTCTTCCCCCACCTGGACAATTCATCAAGCAAGATCTCTATCTACAAAAGCGGTGGCGCCGAGTCCAGTATTTGGCCAACGAGTTTTGGACCACATGGAGGAAAGAATACCTTCTGAACCTGCAACCAAGACAGAAGTGGTGTAAAAACAGAAGGAACTCAAAAGTCAATGACATCGTCCTTCTCCAAGACGAACAGACACCACGCAACGAGTGGAGACTAGCAAGAGTCAATGAAGTCTACCCAGGGCAAGATGGTAGGGTCAGAAAGCTGAAGCTGCTAGTTAGCCACACCACATTCGATACCAAAGGGAAAGCTATAACCAGCACAATGTATCTAGAAAGACCTATACACAAAGTCGTTACTTTGATAGAAGCAGATTAGAGTACAGAGTACTACAGTGAGTTTCTTACTTACCTGGTACCTATGATATAGAAGTTTACCTGTTGAAAAAAAGGAAAAGGAAAACTTCTTTGTAAACTTACCTTTCTAACTTTGAGAAATATCCTTTGATGATATGGTACCTGCAATAACATTGTTTTTGAGAAATCCCACATACTGTTAAGTTTGTGTAATTTGGTGGGAGTGTAAATGTAGCCATAATGGTACATACAGTTTATATTAATGGTTGATTCCATGGTTGGTTTGTACGTTGTTTGTTCGTTGGTTGTTGGGTGACATATGGTTTGATTTGTTTGTGATTGTTTCCATGTATGCATTTGGGTCTGGTCTCGCGTTGTTTGGGAGACGTGCTTTCGCCTACTTTTCCAGTCGCGCGCTTCCGCCTGCTTCCTAGCAGGATGATGCATGGACTTTCGGGTGGCCCGCGGTCTTTCTCATTGTTCGCGGGCATCATGGGTTAATGTTTGTCATGGAAGCTATAAGGACATCAAAGACAACCAGCACGTTTCACGGACAATTCCCTCATTCTGGCATGCCGCCAACGAGGTACGTTATGTATGTTATGTGTAGCCCATGTTATGTGCGGTCTGATTTTATGTTAATTGTGCTAATTGTATTGTTCCATTTTGTGTTACACGTTTTCACGGTGTTGATGGAGATTTGGAGACTTAATTAAACCTGTTCAAGAGAGCTACTTGTGTTCGCCGTGCCTTGGGGGGGATTTACAGTGAACCTTCTTAACCTTTGGAAGAAGGCAATAAATCAACACGTTAAACAACTTTCCTTCACACCATCGGTTCCCAGCTGACATTTTTTTTCTGTTGCCCTGCTTGCTTGTAACTTAAATTTCACTTTAATCTTTTAACTTTAATAACTAACAACTTAACAACCCCTTGCGGTATTTTATTAGATCATCGGCTCCTGCGCTGACTTGATCGCAGTGAAGCCTCTGATTCTGTAGCGCTGGGGCTGTATGTGGTTTTTTTTCTAGCTTGTGGCTAAGCTAATCAAACAATTGTGCCAACTTTGCCCCTGTGATGACTGTGTGCTACTAAAGAACGCAAATTGAAAGATCGCTGACCTTGAAGAGGTTGTTCGACGGCTTTCTGGTGGACTTTATAAGACTCCCTGTTGATCAGCTTCATGGACATGGCTTTCTGGTCAGTCCAAACGGATTGTCACTCTCAGTGCAACCATCCAGGACACAGTTCTGTGGGACCCCTCCACTTGTCCACGGCTTTCCTCCTGCTCGACACCTAATCACCAGTCGTCCTGAGCCGAAGTTGTGGTCCGCGGTCGTAAGAGAGGCTCGGACAGGGCTGCCTCTCCCCTCGCCTAGGCCTCTCCAACCACTACGCGACCCTGTCTGACGATATTCTGGTCCACCCAGCTGATGTTCTGTGGCTCCGACGCGTCTTGATGGGAGCCCTTTCGAGAAAATGGCGCCTGCTGACACTGTTCAGGTGGCTCGCCATCATACTGTGGAGCCAAAACAGCAGCCCTCATCCCAGGTAATGACCTCCTCTTCCCGTCATAGGATCCTGAACGAGGCCATGATTAGACGCTCTCAAAGTCTTCCGTGCCCCAAGTCGGTAGAGAAATTCATTCTCAGAGTTGATGTCGCAGCCTCGTCACAACACTTGTTTGTTCGGATACCACATCCCCAGTCAGCAATTTCAGCAAACAGTGAGGTCGTGTACACCCACAGCCGATATCTCCCCCCCCCCAGCCACAATAATCAGGAACTTCCGTTTTCTCAAGGGTGACGCTAGATCCAACGGGGTGTAGGCACAGAAGTAGACGTGATTGGTTGTTGCGTCGGCCAATAGACAGCGCAGAACCTCGAAGCGCACTGACTGCCAGACCGACCGACAGAGCAATAGTTGGGGCAAATTAAGTTAATGTTGGTTAGCTAATGATAGCAATAGCGGTAGGGTTACGATTAGTGTTACAGCACGAGCTGGCAATGTTAAGGTCAGTTATAAGGTAGCTAGCCAAATGTTTCAGCGCACATCGTTTGTTTCAAGTCAGTGCGCTTCGAGGTTCCGCACTGTCTATTGGCCGAAACAACAGCTAATCACGAGTGCAACACCCAATCATGGTTACTTCCGTGCCTACACCCCATTGGATCTAGCATCCACCTTTTCTCAACGCAGTCACTCACTGTTTACCCGGAGCCACAGTCCTTAATATCCTGAATAAACTCCCGAGATTGATCCACTCGCTCACCCCCTTCCTCCACTAATCGAGTGATCGTTCATTTGGGGACAAACGATGCGGCACGTCAGAAGTTTGAATCAACCAAAAACGATTTTATTGACTTTTTCAGCTTTTTAAGTACGTGCCAAAGTCTGTTTTTATCTACTACTACTTTCGGCAGCTCCCGTTAGGGGTCGCCACAGTGGATCATCTGTTTCCATTTCTTCCTGTCCTCTGCATCGTCCTCTGTCACACCAGCAACCTGCATGCATAGCCGGATTAACCCACCAGGGGGCCCCGGGGCACGCACGTCCATTGCCCCCCACCCGCCCGCCCCGTCAGCTAGGCTACGCAAACAATACTAAACATTGTTAAATGTAAAACTAATGCAAACAGCCAACATGGTAGTCGACGCTATGCCAATCTGCATGGGATTCGGGTGGCGACTACAAAGTGCAACAAAATTTTGAATCACAAAACAAATAGAGATGACAATAGCAGCTCACAGCATCGCAAGCATATTGCGAAGCCTTCTTCCCACTTACAATGGCTTACCATCAGGAAATAAATGTTTGTTTCAGAACAAATAATTTAGTGAAATATGGGCATATTTTAGTAAAACTATCTGTTTAATTATTTTTCAGCATGGGCATTCTAGCTAGCACATTTGTTTAACTATACACAGTGAAACAATGAATTGGATCATAAGCATCGAGTTTGCATTATGTCAGACTTTGTTGCACGAACACAATACCCCTGACCTTTTGGGGCCCCTCGTGGTCCGGGGCCCCGGGCCACTCGCCCGGCATGCCTGGTCCTTAATCCAGCCTTGCCTGCATGTCCTCCCTCACCACATCCATAAACACTCTCTTTGGCCTTCCGCTTTTCCTCTTCCCTGGCAGCTCCATATTCAGCATCCTTCTCCCAATATGCCCAACATCTCTCCTCCACACATGTCCAAGCCATCTCAATCTTGCCTCTCTTGCTTTGTCTCCAAACCGTCCAACCTGAGCTGTCCCTCTAATATACTCGTTCCTAATCCTGTCCTTCTTTGTCACTCCCAATGAAATTCTTAGCATCTTCAACTCTGCCACCTCCAGCTCCACCTCCTGTCTTTTCGTCAGTGCCACTGTCTCCAAACCATACAACACAGCTGGTCTTACAACCATCTTGTAAACCTTCCCTTTAACTTTTGCTGGTACCTTTCTGTCGCAAATTACTCCTGACACTTCTCCACCCACTCCACCCTGCCTGCACTCTCCTCTTCACCTCTCTTCTGCACTCCCCGTTACTTTGGACAGTTGACCCCAAGTATTTAAACTCATACGCTTTCATCAACTCTACTCCTTACATCCTCGCCATTCCACTGTCCTCCCTCTCATTCACACATAGGTATTCTGTCTTGCGCCTACTGACTTTCATTCCTCGTCTCTCCAGTGCATACCTCCACTTCTCAAGGCTCTCCTCAACCTGCACCCTACCCTCGCTACAGATGACAATGTCACCCGCAAACATCCTAGTCCACGGAGACCCCTGCCTGATCTCATCTGTCAACCTATCCATCACCATTGCAAACAAGAAAAGGCTCAGAGTCCATCCGGAAAGTCTGTTTTTATCTCAGGTCCTATTCCAACACTGGCCCGTGGAGAGGAGCATTTCAACAGAATCCTCAGTCTGCAAAAATGGCTCATCTTCGCCTGCAGAGCTCACAATATTGCTTTTACTGACAATTTCAATCTGTTTTGGGATCGTCTCTCCTTCTTCAGATCTGACGGAGTCCACCCAAACAGGCTGGGTAGCCGGATGCTAGCAGCCAACCTGCAGCACGCCGTACAGTCCTCTCTATGTGACTGACTGTTTACATCCCACGCTTCCCTCCAGGAGCCTTCGCTTCCGTGTGTGGCGGCACTCGACGGTACTGTTCCGCCCGCTGTCTCCCTCCGCTGGCCTCATCTATCATTGACCCTCTCACCGGGAGTTTTCCCCATACAGCATCTTTCCCTGGGTCCTGCTGAGCACCCCTCCATCAACAATATTCCTATTCCCACTAGGATTACCTTAAACCGTACCACCTATAGACCCAGAGGTAATTCTAAATCTACAATAAGAGCAAACTTGGTTTCCATTCCACCCACTCTAACCACAAAATCAGGTATATCTTCTACTCAACAGCAATTACACCCTTTGATTTGACTGCGTCTACTGTTGAAACTATTGCTGCTATGTTTTGTTTGCTGAACGCGAGGTCCCTTGTTAACAAGTCTTTTTTTATGCTAAGATTTTATCACGACCAATAATATTGATTTTTTTTTTTTTATTCATTACTGAGTCCTGGTTAAGCCCTGAATACCATATCCTACTAACTGAGGAAATGTTGCCCCAATTACTCCTGTTTTAATCACCAAGGCTGTCTGGTCATGGAGATGGGCCAGCTGTCATTTTTAATAATAATTGCAAATGCTCCCATCTCTCTTAATGCTGCTTCTTCTTTTGAATCGCTGGGTTTTCTTTTAAATGGCCACCATCCGATACTCTTTATTTTAATCTATTGACCACTAAGATTAACACTAGTTTATTCAAGAATTTTCTGAACTTCTTTATTTTATTATGGGCAAATACGAAAGAGTTTTTTCCTTGGTGATTTTAATATACATGTTTGCTGCCCATCCCATTGCTACCCATGTCTTGCTTTATTACTGATTTTATTAACCTCTTTGAGTCTTTTAATCTTGAACAATCTGTTAAGAAGCCAACTCAAAATAATCTGGGCATAATTAGGGCATACTCTTGATGTTGTGTTGTCTTATAATGTTTCTCTCCATAATATTGAACTGCTAGAATGAACTGCTAGATTTTAATGTCTCCCCCTCCCTGCTCACAAGCCATCTACCTGTATCCACTCTTGTCTTTTAATTCCAAGTCAGCTAGTAGTTTTAGAAAAAAAGTTTACCGACTCAGGCTAGTAATACCCTTAACCAGAAGGATCTCTCTGTAGTGATTTATTGGATAATTACATAAATACTTGTTGGATGATCCTTGATGACATTGCCCCTATCAAAGTTAAATGTGTCAAACATAACACCCTCCCCTGGCTTAATGACCACCCAAGGGATTTAAAGAGGCAGTGCAGGAAAGCTGAGAGAAAATGGAAGGAGGACAAACTGAAGGCATCTCTTCATAGACTGAAAAGTTTGATGCTGGCTTATCAGAACGCAGTTAAGGAAGCAAGGCATGCCTACTTTTCTAATTTAATTGCTGGTAGCTGCCACAACCCCAGGTTTTATTTCAGGCTATAGATTCGGTGGTTAGGCCCCCCCCCAAAAAAAAACAAAAAAAAAACAAACAAAAAACAACAACAACCTTGGGATGCATCCACTGAAAAATGCGGCAGTTTCTCCACCACTTTATTAAGAAAATAGATAACATAAGCCTCCACATTACACTGGTGATGAGCAATCTCCTCACTTGTATTGAACCCTCCACCAGTCTGACTTGCTTTAAGCAAATGTCTCTATTAGACTCAGAAGAGTTAAATTCCCACTTGAACTCTTCCACCTGTCAATTGGACACCATCCCCACTAGATTTCTGAAAGAGTTATTTCACACTGTTGGCCCACAAATTCTCTCCATTATCAACTGCTCACTGTCTACTGGTTTGTTCCCATCTAGTTTTAAACATGCAATAGTCCAACCTCTCCTGAAAAAATCTACTCTCGCCTCTCTATTTTTAAGCAATTTTACACCAATTTCATATCTACCTTTTTATCTAAAATCTTAGAAAAGTCTGTTGCTCTTCAACTAATGACACACATGAATAGTTGTAGTACTTTCGAGCAATTTCTATCAGGATTCCGTACCCACCACAGCACAGAAACAGCTCTCATTACAGTAACCAATGACTTATTGCTCACCGCTGACTCTGGTGCTTGCTCAATTTTAATTCTGCTTGACCCGAGTTCCACTTTTGATATGATCGACCACAACATCCTTTTAAATCGCCTGGAAAACTATGTTGGCATTAAGGACAATGCTCTTGCCTGGTTCCAATCCTACCTATCTGACAGATCTTTCTCTGTTATAATGAGAGAATTCTCACCCCCCCCCCACACACACACACGTGGTGTCTCCCAGGGGTCAATTTTTGGTCCATTATTATTTTCCATTTACATGCTCCCCCTGGGTCAGATCATCCATCATCATAATATTAATTTTCACTGTTATGCGGACGACACCCAGCTTTATGTCCCGCTTACTGGTAATGACAAACACGATCTTTCTCGTGTTATGGCTTGTCTCTCCGATAGTAAAGACTGGATGTCACACAACTTCCTCCGGCTTAACAAGTCCAAATCTGAGGTCCTTTTATTCGGCCCCCCTAACCTAACTGGTGATGGAAAGGAGTCTAGGGAACCTGTCCTCCAATGTTAAGCACTCTGCCTGCAATTTGGGTGTCTTTTTTGACTCCAAGCTCCATTTTGACACACAAATCATCAAGGGAGTACAGTTTTGCTTTTTCCAAATTAGGAATATTGCAAAAGTTAAAAAAATTCTATCTCAAACGTACCCTGAAGAAGTCATCCATGCATTCATCTCATCATGTCTGGATTATTGTAACTCCCCGTATTGAGGGAGTTACAATAATACAATTCAGTCAAAAGTCCATCTCCCACCTCCAGCTCATCCAAAACTCAGCCGCCAGACTATTAACAAATTCCAAGAGACATGAACACATCACTCCCATTCTTGCAACGCTTCACTGGCTACCTGTTAGGTATAGGATTGATTTTAAACTTTTACTAATTACTTTTAAAGTTCTACATGGCCTCACTCCTACATATATCACTGATTTACTCACAGCCCATTGGCCCGGTCACTGCCTGCGCTCCTCAGGCAGGTCCTTTTTAACATTCCCTCAGCCAGTCTTGTTAATAAATGCGACCGGGCGTTTTCTGTAAGAGCCCCAGAGCAGTGGAACTCCCTACCTAACAAATTTAGGCTAGCAAACTCACGGTCTTCTTTCAAATCACTTCTTAAAACTTACTTTTACAGGGAGACTTTTTTTTATAGTAAATCCAATGTTGCCCAATTTTTATTTATTTTTTTAAATTTTTATATTGTTTATATCTTATGCTTTTATACTTTTACATTTTTAATTCTTTATATTTTTACATTCTTTCATCACCTTAATTTAATTGTTTTTACCTTAATCCTTGTTTTATCGGCTCTAATTATTTTCATTTTAATTATGCTTTTGTGACTTTATCCTGACTGTGTTTCTGTGGAGTGGATCTGCATTATGTCCTATACTTGTATTGTATTTTGTTGTTTTATCTTGACTGTGCATTATTTTATCCTGCTGTGTAAGGCACCTTGTAACACTGTTCAGAAAGGTGCGATATACATAAAGTTTATTATAAGGGTTTGTGAATGTTGGCTCTCTTATAATGAAATTAGAAAGGAGTGCTTTGCATTACTTGTCCTGGATTTGTCTATAAAACCAGGACACCCTGATGTGTGAAGAAGGCTTCTTATACGTACATACATAACATTTGAAAAGATCCACAGTGAAGGCACCTCCTTAGGTAGAGGTACCTTGTGCATATGTGCATATGTGTGTGTGTGTGTGTGTGTGTGTGCGCGCGCGCGTGTGTGTGTGTGTACACAGCAAAGTGTGTGTTGCTTTAATCATCATTGCGGTCACATATCAGTTCACCCCAAATTCCGATAATGTATTGCCTCTGGCCAAAGCCTTTCAGGGTGATTTCTAGTAGACTGACAATGTAAGTGTCATTATATGTCTTGCCAGTAACTTGCAATTTAATATGTTTGCTCTGAAATATTTCAGACCCAGAGAGGAGTAAGACTGTGGAAGTCCAGTTTTCCCTTGTAACCTTCTCTACCGTGGAATAGGGAACCAGTCCTTAAAAAAATAAAAAATAAAAAAATAAATCAACTATTATTCAGTGTAAATGTGGTTTAACTACAAAACCACTACAGCGTGTTTCGTTTACTTGACAACACTTCTACCCATCAAAGGCTCTCTGTGGTTTTTCCACCTATTTACTGAAAAGAAAAAGGGCTTATGGTTTGGTCCCCAGCTTCCCAGCGGAGTGAGTTGGTCTGTTTGACTGAGAGAAGGCCTCTTCTCAGGCCCTCATTAGCTTACAGGGCATCATCAATAGAGGAGACAGGCAACACTTATCCAAAGCCCGACTGGATAGGAAAGAAGATCAAGCCTCGAGTTAAAGTACCTAGAAAATACTGAGAAAACGCTACCACAAGTGCTCCATAGTTAATATGGAGAGGCGGAGGGGCAAAGTACTTAACACCAGATCTACACAAAATGTCCATTTCCCAGTTTAGCTTCCCACTTAGAAGACACAAAAGATGTCCTCAATCTAGCTCATCTATTAAAACACCACGAGGAAAAGCTCCATTTAGCTCTTCCCTTCGGAGATCTGAAACGTTTAAAAACACGTCTCCATCCTGGCTTCCTTCAGCACGAGAATGTTTATGGGATAACTACTGCATACCGCGAATCAGTTTCAAAGTCTCCAAAAAGGTGCTGGAGGCAAACAGCAAAAGCGAAATACACACATACTCCATACAAAACTCAAATTTTATTAGCTGCGCTTTTGTCAAAGCAGGGAACAAACCAATACGTAGAAGATAACCCAGCAAAGTGGAGGAGACAGCTAATCAGTACACCCGTGTCAATAACCAACTTTTTTATAGACATTTCTTATAGATTTTTTTCATATATAAATCCAATTCAAGTAGAAGAGAACGCCACAAAAAGAAATAGGCCAAGTATTAGTACCCATTAAATGTAAGCTAAATAAATTAATGAAATCAATTTGAATACCGAAAACATATCAGGACAAGGTAGAAGACAAAATAAGATGATGACCAATGCAGATATCAGGAAGATGTGTTATAGAAAGCAGGCATCCACTGTCAGAAAACACGTACTATATATGGAGGTGTCTGGGTAGCGTGAGAATAGCGTGATCCTCCCACGCGCTACATCCCCCTGGTGAAACTCCTCACTGTCAGGTGAAAAGAAGCGGCTGGCGACACCACATGTATCTGAGGAAGCACGTGGTAGTCTGCAGCCCTTCCTGGCTCGGCACAGGGGGGCAATTGGCCAGGTGTAATTGGGGAGAAAAAATGAAAAGAAAACACTATATATGAGACCAGGCACGAAAAGAAAAGTTGGCAATCTAGATCATAGCATGGTCTATGTCAAAATCATTAAAGCCCCTTGGTTGCAATGAGTCAAGATCAAGATCTAATAAAGTTGATGGAGTATTTTATCATAATTGCCTCGCCTGGGTAAGAAGACCGTGTCAATGTCATGGAATCATACAGCAGAAACACTGTGTGAATATGCTTTAAAGAGACACACAACTGGATAATTCTCATCTTCTCGTCTAATGCGACTCTTATGTTCAGTAACGCATTGTGTAAGTCTTCTAGTAATTTGACTGGCATGGATTTTATCACAGGGATACTTTAATATGTAAATTACGTTTTTTGTGTTATAGTTACAAAAAACCCTTTACTGAGAATTTTTTAATCCTCTCTGGGATGTCTAAAAAAAGAGAGATCTTGATGGAGTCATTGCATTGGGCACACTTGCCACAAGGAAAACAAAATCCTTTTCAAGCAACGCTTGTCTGGTGCTTGGAGTGAGGTTGGCATGCACCGGCTAATTTCTGAGGTTAGGTCCTCAACTGTAGACAAAATGTAGAGGAACTTTAAATTGTTGGCTTGGGAAACATCTGAAGAGAGGAGATACCAATATATCACGTTAACATTTTCTTATATCATATGATTGAGGGGATGAAAGAACAGTTATCTGGGCTTCTGACTGTACTGAGGGAGACTTCATTTACATTCAGGCCTAGCCTCCCAGGTGTTTTCGGATCTGTTTACTGCCCTCTCTTTAGATCCCTCTTTCATTTTTCACCTATAATGTTCTAGCTACAGTAACCATTACGTGATTATGTACCACAACCCTTTCTTTTCCAGAACCATCTATCATGTGATGGGAAGCTTTCTACACCAAATACAGCAAAGGCATTATTTAGGCATTTCCAGAAGAAAAAAAAATGCACATATGAAATAGTGAGCAATGCAATTTTGCCGTGTTGGGAAAGCTGTGGGTGTGAGTTCACAATTATCACTCCTCCACCTTCAGGCCTATAACTGAGTCACACAGGCTTAGGTGACAATGTGATTTATTACAGCCCTGTTTATTTGACTGCTACAGCCACAGAACGCCTGTAATGAATTCTGGTCCTTGCAACTGAGCTCAAACAGATGGAGAGAACGAGAAGAGAGAGAGAGAGAGAGAAAGAGATAGATAGATAGATAGATAGATAGATAGATAGATAGCATGTTGGGTGGGTGTTATTGCAAAGAGGCATGGCACAACAGTATTGACCAATAATGGTCTTCATTTAGCGTTGTACTTACCCAATCCACCAATTTTACAAGTCTAGTAGGCAGTTCAATATTACACTAACCCTTCCCCCCAGCCTGCCTTCCTTTCTCCCAGGGGTGTATGTCCAGGGACCTCCTAGCTTTATTACTCTCTAACATTCCTGTATCAAACTCATAGGTTGCTCCTGAGAGGCCACTGACATTGGCCCAAGCCCATTAGGTATGTAGTTAAGGTACTATTCAATACTGGGTCAGGGGCCCCACACATGTGGCCTTATAACATAATTTCTCAAACCACACATCTTCTATAAATAAAAAAAATCATAACCATAAAACCCTTGAACGAAATCAAACATTTATGCACCTGGTTCATTAAGCTCCAGTAGCCCTGTATAAAGCATATCACTGAAAAGGAGCCTCGGGCATATATGTATATTGCAGACAATTTTGATTTGTTACTAATAAAAACCCCAACTGCCAAATGTAGTCTCAAGTGTGTGTACTGTGCTTTGTTTGGCAGCATACATGTTTTTGCCCTATGATTGTATTATTCCCTTTATCAGTAGCCCATTAAATAGTCAAAATATCTTTGTGGCTGCACTTGTTTTTATAATGTCTTTTTGTCCCAGTGTTTGGGTCTGTTGTGTTCTTGTTGCGGCAGGTGCAGGGATTGAGGACGCAAATGCAGACGTATTTTGTTTCACCAGTCGACTAAAGGGTCTGACCCTTTAGTCGACTGGTTAACGTTGTCGCCCGCGGTGCGGAATACATGAGTTTGCGCCCTCGCGAAACAAAGTACCAAAATTGTGTAACCTGTGGAAATAGGTACCACACAGGACACAATCACTACTTTTGGGGTTCTTTGTTTTGTTTTTTGTTATCACTCTAAATTGAATTGAGTAATTAAGTTCCGTGTTTATGGTTTAGGCAGAAAGACTTAATGAAAAACAAATACAAAAAACCTCAAAAACAAATCAAAATATGCAACAGGTGAAACAAAATGTTTACTGGTATCAGGAGCACACATGATGAGAACACGGTAGAGACATGGCAACAAGGTGCAGACATGGAATGCTCTGACAACCAACAAACAGCCAGACTTAAATACAAAGATCGTCTTATTGCATGCTCAATAATCCAGGTAAGAAAATCAAAGAAAGTTGAATCAGTTCATTCTGGACACAACGTTTATTGAGAGAGAACTGTTTCCCACTGTTCAGTCTCAACTGACTGAAGGTATCCCCACCCTTATAAACAATAGAGTTCCATAACTCCTGCCTGATCTTATCCGTCAACCTGTCCATCATCATTGCAAACAAGAAAGCGCTCAGAGCTGATCCTTGACGTAATCCCACCTCCACCTTGAACCCACCTGTCATTCCAACCGCACATCTCACTACTGTCACACTTCCCTCATACATATCCTGTACCACTCTTACATACTTCTCTGCCACTACTGACTTCTTCATACAATACCACACCTCCTCTCTCGGCACCCTGTCATATGCTTTCTCTAAATCCAGACACAATGTAACTCCTTCTGACTTTCTCTATATACTTCTCAATCAACATTCTCAAAGCAAACATCACATATGTAGTGCTCTTTCCTGACATGAAACATACTGCTGCTCGCTAGTTGTCACCTCTCCTCTTAACCTAGCTTCTATTACTCTTTCCCATATCTTTATGCTGTGGCTGATCAACTTTATCCCTCTGTAGTTGCTACATCTCTGCACGTTACCCTTTTTCTTGAAAATCGGTAGCAGTATGCTTCTTCTCCACTCCTCGGGCATCCTCTCCCTTTCCAAGATTGTGTTAAACAATCTAGATTAAAAATGCCACCGCTATCTCTCCAAAACATTTCCATAGTTCCACAGATTTTTTCATCTGGACCAACCACCTTTCCACTCTGCATTCTCTTCAGACGCCCTCACTTCCTCCTTGCTAATCCACTACACTTCCTGATTCACTATCCCCACATCATCCAACTTCTGTCTCTCACATTTTCTTCATTCATCAGCCCCTCAAAGTAGTCCTTCCACCTTCTCAACACGCTCTCCTTGCTTGTCAGCACATTTCCATCTTTATCTTTGATCGTGCTAAGCTGCTGCACATCCTTCCCAGCTTCCCTCTATCTAGCCAATCAGTACAAGTCCTTTTCTCCGTCCTTAGTGTCTAACCTCTCATACAACTCACCATTTGCCTTTTCCTTTGCTACCGCTCTCTTCACTTTACACCACATCTCTTTGTACTTCTGTCTACTTTCTTCATCTCAGACTATTCCACTTCTTTGCTAACCTTTTTTTTCTGATATACTTTGCTGTACTTCCTTATTCCACCACCAACTCTCCTTGTCTTCCTTACTCTGTCCTGATGACACACTAAGTACCTTCCAAGCTGTCTCCCTCACTATTTCTGCAGTGGTTCCCCAGCCATCCGGCAACTCTTCACTACCACCCAGTGCCTGTCTTAACTTGTCCCTGAATGCCACACAACACTTACTTCTTCAACTTCCACCATTTTATCCTTGGCTCTGCCTTCACTCTCTTCCTCTTCTTGGTCTCCAAAGTCATCCTACAGACCACCATCCGATGCTGCCTAGCTACGTTCTCCCTTGTCACCATCTTGCAGTCTCCAATCCCTTTCACATCATACCTCCTACAAAAGATATAGTCCACCTGTGTGCATTTTCTTCTGCTCTTATACAAACTGTTACCCTGTGTTCCTCCCTCTTCTTGAAATATAATATTCACCACAGCCATTTTCATCCTTTTTGCAAAATCCACCACCATCTGTCTTTCTACATTCCTCTCCTTGACACCATGCCTACCCATGACCTTCTCATTACCTTCACCAACATGCCCATTGAAGTCCACTCCAATCAGCACTCTCCTCCTTGGGTACACTCTCTACCACTTCATCCAACTCACTCTAGAATTCTTGTCTCTTCCATCTCACACTCAACTTGCGGGACACATACACTGATACCATTCATCAATGCACCTTCAATTTCCAGCTTCATACTCATCACTCTGTCCGGCACTCTCTTCACCTCCAACACACTCTTGACATAGTCTTCCTTCAGAATTACCCCTACCCCATTTCTCCTCCAATTCGCACCATGGTAGAAGAGTTTGAACCCACCTCCGATGCTCCTGGCCTTACTCCCCTTCCACCTGGTCTCTTGCACACACAGTATAAGACCCCTTTTCCGTTAGTAAACACAGTGACAATTTTTTGTGGGCGGAGCTTAGCTGGAGGCAAAACATTCCCCTCAGAGACAGGGGCGTCAATTGGGTATGGCAAGGTATGGCAGCTGCCATACCTTGGTTGCCTGGTCAGTGTGAAATAATATATTTCAATTACACATTTCTCAGTGTTTTAAATGATCCTATTAAAATCATTCATTGCACAAAGCAGAATAAGATCGAGTGAATCGACACCTCACTCGGCTCAACTCCTGTCTTTCGGTCGTCACTGACTCAATAGTGAGAGTAGCTGTCTCTCTCTCTCTCTCCCCCTCTCTCTGCACATGTGTCACGTGTGTTGCTAACTGACAGAGAGGAAGAAGAGCGTGTGTACTGTGTAGCAAGGTAATAACTGTAGCATACGCAATGGATGACTGAAATTAAACGAACTCTCATAGGGAGAGCTTCTTAAAATCCCAAA
Organism: Lampris incognitus; assembly: GCF_029633865.1. NCBI lineage: Eukaryota > Metazoa > Chordata > Actinopteri > Lampriformes > Lampridae > Lampris > Lampris incognitus. Next base: position 45,502,749 of record NC_079216.1, read on the forward strand.
TGAGTCGGGGGATGCTTCGTTATGGAATCAGAATGATCTCGTTGTGACAACAGTAATAGTCTAACTTGTTTTAACTGTTGCCTTGATCAAGTTCAGTTGGCGAAGATGATTTGTGAACTGTTCAGCCATGTTCATTTGGCAAAGATTGGATTATTGAACTGTTGACATGTCAAGTTATTCGGTGGGTGACGTTTCACTGCTTTATTGGGATTGCTATGAACAGGTGAGATGAAAAAGTGGTTTATCAATACACTGCTGTGTTCTGTGTTGGATGCCGTGCCTAGCAGCGTGTAGGCTCCTACTAGCCTATGTGTTGCTGATTTGGACCGCTGTGTGTAAGAAGTAGTGTAATTAGTTGGTTTGGTTTTCTGTGATTTATTTTTATTTCTGTATGCTGGTTGTGGGTGTTATTAGCTAAACCTGTCTGAAGATGTAAGTGAACTCGTGCCGTTAAGTGTCAAATTTCAAGAGCATGATGACTCTTCTGAAATTGTGACGGGATAGATATGGTTCAGTGCACCGTGCCAGATGAAAAATTTGAAAGTATTTCAATATGTGACTGTTGTATGGGTCAAATGTTGTGGTTTTGGTCTATTTAATGGAGCTTGTGAGCGCTCTGCAAGGTATAATTCTTCACCGATTTGAATAAATGTGGCAAGAAAAAATACAGTGGTATATAGCTATAATGCATCGAGTTATATTGCACAAATACTTGCATCAGAACTTCTGATACAACCCTAAGATGTAATACTCTTAGAAGCTTTAATGCCTGTAACCCCACCTAGGAATTTCGCTCTAGATATCGTAACCTGGGTCTATGTTGGAATCATGGGCGTAGTTTGGCTGGGGCAAGTGGGGTCACTGCCCCCCCTAGCGTCCAGAGGCGCAAACTGCGCCTCGTCCAAAACATGTATTCTGTCGATGATTGAACGTTTGTTGACTCCTTCGCAAGTTCTAAAATGTGGCAATGCCAAATGTTGACAATTCATGTATTCTGGTGCTTGCTTATACTATGTTATAAACACCAGGTACACAGAAGTGTGTTCAAAGAGGTGAGCTGACTGTGGTAAGCCAATTTTATCATGGCTGTTGGTCGTGGCCATATTCGTTGTTAGTGGTTAGTTTACCCTCAGCGAGAAATAAAGTTTTTTTTAAAATCTAATTGAATGGACGATTATTCATGGAAGTCAAGCTTTCCCAAAAAGAAGGGACCAGTAAAAAAATGAAATGAAATCAGGGGCGTCAGTTCACCAGAAGCCAAGGTATGGCAAAGTCAGATGACGTCGCCTGACATCAAATCGAGTCCCTCAAATTCTCATTCCATCTCAACCATGTGGCTCTGTGCCGGTAGTTAGCTACAACCATTTATTTCATTTATACAATCGCGTCACCCTAATACAGTCAGAGCCTTGAATGATTCAGTCTGAAAATCTTAACTTAGTCAGTGGTTGTGCTATCTATTTTGCACAAATAATTAGCTAGCTAATGTTACCTGTAGTCCAACATACCCCAATCATCGAAAATGCTAGCCATCTGGTAGACGAAGTTAATGCAAGGTAATGGTAGCGGACCTTTTAAAGGCAAGTTAGCTAGCCGATAACATTAGCTAGCTAGTGAATGTGGCCCTCGGCAACGCCGAACGAGCCCAAATATGTTCTCAAAAAGTAAGATAATGACCCTCCCTCCCTAAAGTTTCGCCCTTGATAACACTCTAAATGTGTAATACGTTTACAATATCTTACTTTTAATGGGAAGAAAACTGAAGTTAAGGCTACTATGCAAAGCACAATTTTCCTTGATTTAGAGCAGATGTTAGCTTACCTTTGCTGTCTGGACTGTGTTGTCGCAGTGATCCGGTCTAAATATAAACAATTCCTGCACCCAGCCATTGGTGAAATGTCCGTGGGCCTCAAGGGATTTGTAATTTCGGAACTGTTCACAGGTAAGCACTTATACCGTTAACAAGATAGTTGGCGATATCAAGGTATGAGGTTGGAGGCAGCAATGCGGGGTCAGCACTCCACGGTTTTGCAGGCAGGTCGTATGGATCGGATCAATGTTGTTAATTGACGATAGTTTCTCCAAATAACGGTCCCTGGTATCCTTGCTAAGTTTGTCTCGGTATGGTATCCTCTCTGCTTTTTTATGCTTCGCCATGGCTACTTTAAAAGTGATTTTATTTGCTGCTACCTGTCACCATGTTAGCTATTTCTACGCCACTAGTAATACCAGGAAAATGGCGGCTGGGAGACGTCAAAATCAACAAGCATACGTAACTGTCAAAGACCGATTGAGTCAGTGACGACCGAAAGACAGGAGTTGAGCCGACTGAGGTGCCGATTCACTCGATTTTATTCTACTTTGTGTAATGAATGATTTTGCTACAGTAATAGGATCATTTAAAACACAGAGAAATGTGTAATTGAAATATATTATTTCACACTGACCAGGCTGGCCATACCTTGTCATATCCAATTGACGTCCCTATTGAGTCTTATCTTTTGCAAAAGGCTCACCCGGTTCTTTGATTCAGGTCGACATAGGCAAATAAGAAGTCAGACGGCTTCTTGCTGGTTCGTGATATTTTATTGGGCACACAACAAATAGTTCACAGGTAATGCTGCAGCGCTGGAGACGTACCCTCGGTGCAACCGGGAGTCGTCTGCCAAATAGTGGAAGAACATAATCTTAAATACTAAAACAACAAGGCGTGGTGTTTTTCGGAGACAGGCGTGATCTTCTTCTTCTTCTTGGTTTCCTTTCGTCATTGTCGGTCCCGTTTCCCTCATGTTGTCTTGCAGGTGTAGCGCGTGTCTTAATCAGATTTATGTGCATAGCATTCCTGCTTCAAGGCTGTCCTAATGAGGTTGGTGCACATAGTGCTTCTACTCCAAGGCCGTCTCTATCAGGCTGGCGTACAATGTTCCTACTCTCAGGCCCAGCTCCTTTACCCCTGCCAGCAGCTCCTTGATATATGTACTGTGTATGGTGTGGAGCATGATCTCAAATACAATGCTAGTAAGAGTATTGTCATGCTCTGCAGAACCAAAGAAGTCCATCATTTAGAATTTCCTGATTTTAAATTGTCTGATAATAATCTTGGGGTATGTAATAAGGTGAAATATCTTGGGCACTATATTACTGAATAAATGACAGACGACGATGACATTTATAGGCAATGCCGCATGATGCACATGTGTACAAGCAAACACTCTGTCACGCAAGTTTGGTATGTGTTCAGTTAGTGTGAAGATGTCTCTGTTCACATTGTACACCACTTTATACTGCACACCTGTGGTCAAACTACAGAAAAGCAAGCTTACAGAGACTTCGAGTAGCTTATAATGATGCTATGAGGATACTACTAAAAGACCTAGATGGAGTAGTGCAAGTGAAATGTTTGTGGCTGCAGGAGTTAATACTTTTCAGGCTCTTCTAAGAAATATCATGTATACATTTCTTTGCTGGCTAATGACTCTGATAATGTAATGTTTAACCAATATAAGATTCAATGCCACACTCTACTATGATATTATGTAAGGGCAAATGTGGGCATCTGTCGTTTCATGTGATAAGAGGGACAAGCAATTGTGGCAAGTAGCACAAGGCCATATAACCAGGACAGAACGTTAGTAGAAGATAAACGTGTTTATGCCCAAAGTAGGATAAGTGACATTCCATTATGTAAGTGTAACCATTATTACGCAGAAAACAGTAGTAGCAGTAGTAGTAGCATATCAAGACATCATAACATCAACCTTGCATCGATAGGGAGGCTCCTGCTCCACCAATATGTCCTGATCAACAAGGTCCCTGATTAACAGCAGGACATTGACTGATGCAAGTAGATTGTTCACTAGATTTGTAAATGGTATAAAGACAGGGAGGCTTTTGTCTGATTTTCAGTCACTCTGCAGACCTGACCCAGACTTTGCTGATACGTCAATAAAAGTCTTATTTTGAAGGATTCTCGTCTTATTGACTTTTTTTTGTTTGCAATTTCTCTGTATCATTGGCCACCACACTACCAATCCCGGCAGAGGGACCGCTGGTATAGCTGCCTTCTTATAAGACACTGATTTGTTCCGTTTATGTTATTTTATTGTGTTTACTCTGTGTATGTCTGTTATGGACCCTGAGTCTGCAATAAAGTTTTGAATTGAATTGAATTGTGCAATGATGGCAGTTCATGCATACCTCACAGTAAACGGGAGGTTCACAGATATAATGATTTATTTGTACGATATGATCAGTTCATTGCTTAACCAATTCAATACCAATGTCCTTGTAATGGCCAGAATTGGCTGGGCTTGTAGCCCCACTCCATTCCTCTTACTGAAAGATAGGGAGGGTAAGAGAATGACTGAAAAATTAACACAACCTATGCAGTAGATTAACACACACAATATTGCAAATAAGAAAGGGATAATATACCACAATAGGCTGCATGCATTCTATGAAAATACAGCTTGCGTTGCATGCATCCCTGAGGTGGAAGGTTTATGTCTCAGTTATCTGTGTAGAATGATATCATGGCAATTTGCCAAATGATAACAGTTAAGACTAGAACTATGAAAAAAATTACTTTAGCCATCATTGACTACTGTTGTGAAAGCCATTCTCTTCCATTTCTGCATGTGTATGGGTCATGCATTGTTTTTCAGGACTGGACTAGATCAGTCCGGACATGGAGCCCCTACACCCCCCTGAGTAACTTGCATACCATCTCTTCTGATAATGACTACTTTTTCTCATCCGTCAACTTGAACACACAAGAAAGCTCCAAAGAACTTGAGGGATATTTGGCATGCTGTGCTGACCACACTAGTCTGCTGAAGACCTTCCCCTCCATCTGCAAGGTGTACATTAAATATGTTAAACACACACCTCTTCCTGCCTCAGTGGAGTGTGAGAGGCTGTTTAGTATCGCAGGACTTGTATTTAGCCCCAGGAGAGCCAGGGTGGCTCCAGCAATTTTGGAAATCAGGTCCTGCTGAAGCTGAACAGAAGCTTTTACAGCTTTAAATAGTAACGTCTTACAAATGAGCTGACCAGTCAGATTCTGTGTAGCCCAATAGTATTTTTTGAGGATATTTCAAGTTAAAGGGATGGTTCACTGTCATTAAACAATTCTTAAATAGTTGTCTTATATTGCATCTTTCATGCAGCTAATGCTATGGAACACGGCTACTGAAAGTTCCACCTCTATACTGCATTAAGGTGCTTCATTGTCACTTAGGATTGCAAATCTAACAAATTCTTATTTGCGGTGTTCTACTCTTATAACTTATTTACAGTGCCCTAATCTGCAGGATTGTACTACTGTGGATTTTAATTAAAGTGGGGGGTGGGGCCTGGACTTTAGAGCTGTCTGTTTGTTGTCATTTATATTCAATTAAAGCATTGCATATCACTGCCACAGCAATTGTTCTGCTTAATTATGGCTATTTACAGTTACTTTGAATATTTACTTTTGGTACTTAAGTACATTTTAAATCGGATACTTTTGTACTTGTACTCAAGTGGTGTTTGAATGGGGACTTTTTACTTTTACTGGAGTAATTTTTTAATTAGGTATCTATAATTTTACTCGAGTATAGCGCCTGAGTACTTTTACCACCCTAGTACTCTGCAGCCCTGCCCGGCTTGGCATAGGGGGTGGAGCAGCGACCGGGATAGCTTGGAAGAGTGGGGTAATTGGCCGGGTACAATTGGGGAGAAAAAGGGGGAGAAAAAAAAAGAAGTCAAGTCAAGTAGGTTTTATTCGTCCCTAGAGGGGCAATTGTTGCGTAGCAGCGGCAACATTTAAACACACAAACACTCCACAGAACACATAAGGCAAATAAATACAATTAAATACAACATGTAGTGAGGTGAACAAAGCCAACAAAAAGCAATGCAGCAGTAAACAGTGTTAACAGTGTTTATCAAGGTGGAGTTGGTATCACCTCTTACTATTGGAGTTTAGCAGTGAAATGGCTGCAGGAGTGAAGGAGTGTTTGTATCTATTGGTTTTGACTACTGGGTATTTGAAACGGGAACCAGAAGGCAAGGTCTGAAACTCTAGGTGCAGGTGGTTGGTGCTGTCAGACAGGATGGATTCTGCTTTCCTTAACATCCGTTTGTTGTATAAATCAGACAGACTTTTCTGTTGGGTACCTGTGATACTACTGCAGACCTTGATCACCTTTGTTAGTGCATTTTTCTGTTTAAGATTGAGAGAGGCATACCAACCAATAAAAGAAAACGTAATAACCGACTCAATAAAAGATCTGCAGAACAAAGTCAACAGGAACCTGTCGACACTGAACTTAGTCAGCTTCCTCAGACAAAAAAGGTTGCTGCTGGCTTTTTTTTTTTTTGCATAGCAAATTGGTATTACAATCAAAGTTCAGCTTGTTATCAATTATAGTGCCCATGTACTAGTATGACTAAACAATTTGAACTTCATGACCGTTAATCTTAGTGTTGACTGGGTTGGAGGGATTATGTCTAAAGATAATACACATCTTTGGTCTTAGGCTCCCTGACACCATTTGGAGAAATGTCTATGACAGGACCATGGGACATTTCATTTTCCTTCAGCAGGCTCACTATCACCGTGTCATCTGCAAATTTCACAATGTGATGATTTTTGAACTCACTGCAGCAGTCATTAGTGTACAGGATGTATAGGAGAGGAGAGAGGACACAGCCCTGAGAAGAGCCAGCTGATGTGCAAGTCAAGCCAGAAAAGTGTCCATTCACTCTCACTCTGAGATCTGTTGGTGAGGAAGTCCAAAATCCATCCAACAATGTTGGTGTCCAACCCAAAATGTTCCACAAACCTCTGCACTAGCAGGAGAGTCTGTATGGTATTGAAGGCTGATGAGCAGTCTACAAACAACAGTCTGGCATGGTTCTGACTACATTCTAAGTGACTGTGAATGAAGTTAAGCAGAGTTATGGTTGCATCCTGACCCCCCACGTTGGTCTGATATGCAAACTGTAACGGGTCAAGAAGATGCTCCGTCCTGTCCAGAAGTTCCTTTTTAATCAGTTTTTCAAACAACTTCATAACAAGAGAGGTTAAAGCTACAGGCCTATAGTCATTCAAAGTCTGAGGATGGCTCTTTTTTTTTTCTTTTTTTTTGTGCAATGGGAACTACTGTAGATTGTTTCCATAGATTGGGGATCTTTTGATGACAGAGTGACATATTGAAAATAGGGCCTATTTGAACAGCACAGTGGGACAGCAGACAGCTACCAATGTTATCAGGGCCAGGGCTTGTTCGAACTTTACAGTGTTTAAAAGTATTCACAACACTCTGTACAGAAAAGAAAGAGACAGGTTGACTAGAGTTCAGTAGGTTGTGTTTTAAAACAGTTTCATTAATAAAATCATGCACATCAAATCTTGAGTAAAACTTTTTAAACTCCTGTGCTAGAGCCAGATCTGATGAAAAGCCATCTAAAGCCATCTTTTTCTTTGCTTTGTCATTTAAATTAACAATTGTCCTGACACTGTCCCAGGCTGAGTCTAAATTGTTATTGCCCAGTTTGTACTCAACCTTTTGTTTGTATCCCAATTGAGCCCTCTTAATCTCCCGTTTAATTTCCTTTTGTAGAACAGTCAAGTCAGAAAAGTTATCTTGCTTGAATGCAAATTTCTTCTGGTTAAATAGCACTTTAAGGTTTTTGGTCACCCATGGTTTACTATCAGGATAAATCTTGACTACCTGCTCAGGGATAACAATGTCCTCACAGTATGATACCCATGAGCTGACAACTTCTGTGAGTTCATTAATGTTCCGCGATGATTCGAAGAACTCATCCCACGCTGTGCAGTCCAGACAGCCTTGCAACATCAACGATGCCTCCTCTGACCAGTTTCACCTTCCTGGTGACCGCTTTCCCCCTCTGTAGACATGTACGGTATGTTGGTATAAGATGCACACAATTGTGGTCAGCTGTACTCAGCGGGGGGAGTGAGAAGGATCGGTAGGCTCCTTTGATAGAACCATAACACTGGTCCAGTATCTTGCCATTCCTGGTTGGGCAAGACACATATTTGTAAAAGCTTCTAGGGCATTTGTCCCGTGAGCAGTGGTTGAAGTCTCCCAGAATTAAGTTGGGAGCATCAGGAGAGAGAGACTGTAGTTTCCACACTGTCTGCGTGATCAGTTCTGAAGCTATGCTCTCGTTTGCCTTCGGGTGATACGAGTCACAAAAATCTGCGGGAACTCCCGGGGCAGGTAGAATGGACGCATAGAAACAGAAAGCAGTTCAATATCCTTGGTGCATAGTCTCTGGACGGTTTGTTCATAAGGGCGATCGGGCGACGCACCACCAAAGGGGAAAAGGAGGGAATTTTTTCTATCATATTCTACCACAGTGTTACTGTTCTAGACAGTTTGAGCTGCCTCTGTATGTCATTGTCCAATGGGACTTTGTCACGGCAAAAGTGGTCGTCCCCCTCCTCGGCGCGGATTTCCTATGTGCCTATGGGTTGCTGGTGGATGTCAAAAACCGTTGCTTGATTGATGCTGTCACTTTCAGTTCGTATGTGTGAACTCTCAGCCTGTCGAGCATCAGACTGTCTAGCATGCTCTCCGCCACAGCCACAGACGATTTTCTCTGGCTTCTCGCTGAGTTCCCGGTCCTCACGCAGCCCACCTTCTCGTCTTCCACCGCCAAGCACGGAGTGGAGCACCACATCGCCACCACTGGCCCACCAGTCTATGCTCGGGCTCGGCGCCTCCTCCCGGCCAAGCTCACCGCCGCCAGGGAGGAGTTCGATAATATGGAGTGTCTCGGCATCATTCGCTGCTCCAACTGCCCGTGGGCTTCATCCCTCCACATCGTCCCGAAGCCTAGTGGCGGGTGGCGCCCGTCCGGTGATTACAGCCGACTCAACAATTCAACGACACTGGACCGCTACCCAGTCCCACACATCCAGGATTTTCCCGCCCACCTGGCTGGAAAAGTCATCTTTTCCAAAGTGGACGTCGTCCGTGGATACCATCAAGTGCCCGTCCACCCACTGGATGGCCCCAAAACGGCGGTGATCACCCCATTTGGACTGTTCGAGTTTCTGCGCATAGCGTTCGGCCTCAAGAAGGCCGCACAGACATTCCAGCGCCTCATGGATTCGGTGTTACGGGACCTGCCTTTCGTTTTCGTCTATCTAGACGACATCCTCGTAGCCAGCACCTCCAAAGCGGAGCACCTGTCCCACCTTCAGACTCTTTTCGAGCGGCTCAGCCAGCACGGGCTGATCGTCAATCCGGCCAAGTGCCAGTTCGGGTTGACTACCATCGACTTCCCCGGAAGTCACCAAATATGGGGCGGTACCCCTCCCGTCAAAGGGGGGCGCCGTCTTGAACTTCCCCCGGCCACTCACAGTCAAGTCCCTACAGGAGTTCTTCGGCATGGGGAACTTTTACCACCGCTTTCTCCCCCGAGCTGCTCAACTCATGTGACCCTTGTATGCAGCCCCGCACCCGTTACCCCAGGCTCCGATCGCCGTTACTACAGACGCTTCGGATTACGCAGTCGGGGCGGTGCACGAGCAACGGGCGAACGGCGCTTGGCAGCCACTCGCTTTCTTCAGCCGACAGTTACGTCCCAGCGAACGGAAGTATAGCGCCTTCGATCGGGAGCTCCTCACTCTCTACTTCGCCGGTCGACACTTCCGTCCCCTGCTGGAGGCCCACTAGTTCACGGCGTTTGTGTACCACAAACCACTGACGTTCGCCATGGCCAAGGTTGCTGAGCCGTGGTCCTCCCGCCAGCAACGACAGCTCTCCTACATTTCGGAGTTCACAACGGACGTATTGCATGTTGCTGGCAAAACCAACCTCGTCGCCGACTGCCTCTCCCGAGCCATTGCGGGGGCCGTCCATCTGGGTCTTGACTATGCCCCCATAGCAGCTGACCAGGCCGCCGACCCGGACATGCAGGCTTTAAGGACAGGACGGCTATCACAGGGCTGCAGTTAGAGGACGTGGCTTTCGACAATGCTGGCACCACGCTCCTGTGCAACATCTCCACGGGTCGGCCCCGGCCCGTCATTCCCACTGGCTGGAGGTGGCGTGTTTTCGACACTGTCCATGGCCTCACCCTGGCAAAAAGCCGTCTCAAAGACTAGTGGCAGCCAAGTTCGTCTGGCATGGGCTCAAAAAAGACGTGAGAGTGGGCTGACACCTGCGTGGAGTGTCAGCGCTCTCAAGTGCACCGCCACACCAGAGCCCCCCTGGCACAGTTCCCGATGCCCCCCTCCCACGGTTTTACCTACTGCCTCACTATGGTGGTCAGGACCACTCGATGGCCAGAAGCCGTCCCACTTTCATGGACGACGTCCACCGACGTAGCCCAGGCGTTCATCGGGACCTGGGTTGCCCTGATCGGCACCCCATCTGACCTCGCCTTCGGTCCGGTACTCACAGTTTGCGTCTGAGCTCTGGAAGGCAGTCGCAAAGAGCATAGGGGTGAAGCTTCACCGCACCACGTACCACCCGCAGGCCAATGGGTTGTGAGAGCGGTTTCATCGCTCTATGAAGGTCGCTCTTCAGGCCAGCCTCAAGGATAGCAGCTGGGTCGACAGGCTCGCGTGGATCATGCTAGGCCTCAGGACTGCCCCTAAGTAGGACCTCCAGTCCTCGTCCGCTGAACTGGTTAATGGACAGCCGCTGCGGGTCCCAGGGGATTTCATTCCCAAAACCGCAGGTCCCTGGTCTGCAACCCATCAACAGACCACGCTCCTGGATAACGCCAGAGCTTTCGCACTGGTCTCTACTTCGCAACATAGCCTCCCACAGTCTCACATGTGGGACACTCCACGCAGGTGTCAGCCCACTCTCACGTCTTTTTTGATCTCTCTCACATCCCCGCAAGTCTGCAGTCGGCAGAATATGTTTTCATCCACCACGACACCCACCGTGGGGCCCCGCAACCTCCCTACAACAGGTCGTTCCGCATCCTTAAGCCAATAAACAAGCACTTTGTCGTGGAAGTCGGCAACAAGCCAGAGCACATTTCAGTAGATCGCCTCAAACCGGCTCACTTGGACTTGAACCGACCTGTTGGACTTGCCCAGCCTCCCTGCCCGCACCCCCCAACAAGGCCCCTAATGTTCCTCCACCACCTGGCCTACCCCCACACTGCCGCAGGGTCCCCCAGGCCCTTCCTGTAGTCATCTGTCCTCCGCACCTGTACGGCGAAGCCGTTGCGGCCGGGCCATCCGCCCCCCTCCACGTTGACTTTTTTAATTATGGTGAATTCTGGTGGGACGTATGTAGTGGACTATATGGGCACAATTCACCATAATTGGTAGACACGGGCCCTTTAAGAAAGGGTTTCCGGGTTGAGAGGGTGGAGCGAGGACTAGATTGGTTGGGGCAGCGCTATATTGCTCGCGCTGTTGGTTTTGTGTAGAGAAAGTAAAAGACACATGTTCGCGTAATCGATGAGAGAAATTGTCCGTCTCTACTTTCCTGCAATTCCTACACCTTCTAACTTTGGTCCAGTTTGTAGCCGATCACTAACCTCCTAGGTCAGTATAGGAAGGTTGTTATTGAACCTATGTGTGTAGGGAGCAGGGTGTTGCAAGTGTAGGTGCATATAAATAACAGACAGAGTCGGGCTGTGTCTCTTAGTAATGTGTATTCACCGGTTGAGCCCATAACGCAACTGAGGCATATTACACAAGGCAAGTATACATCAATCAGTGCCCCCAGGGGGAGCTGTTGGCTGCATAACATTACCCTACAACATCTCCCTTCCTTTCGTAGAATACAATACCAAATAATATAATGGATAGTATTAGCCATTAGAACATTAGTGCTCATATCCCATTATTAAAATAGTGCAATGGAAATAGTGCATCAAGAAGGAACAGCAAGTCAATATCAACCAAAACCTTTGCAGAACAATAACAACAAAATGGTAGCATCAGAACATCCGCAAGACCACTGAATAAGAACATTAGAAGTGAACATCACAGTTTTTGTTTCGTTTTTAAAAATTTTTTTTTTAATGTCCACAGTCCAGTGTGTGTGTGCGTGTGTGTGTGTGTGTCAATCTCAGTACAGTGTATGACCTAGAGGTCAAGTCTTTCTGGAGGCTTAATCTGCCTCCCGCTCCGGGAGAAGGCCCGGCCCTGTAACTCACGGCATGGTGTGGTCACAGCCTGTGGGGGAGATGGCGGCGACCTCGGGGCTGACGACCTTGGAGACGTTACAGGGCTGCTGACGACTTCCTACATGCTGCCCCCACTCACATGGCCCCCTTCAGCTGCACACGCGCCCACAAGCTGCTCCGGTGGCCGTTCTGTGTGGGCTGACGGCTGTGGAGGGGCAACCTCTGCTGGTCGGAGATCAACCCTTTTGCGACGGTACGTGGTTCCCTCCACGTTGACGAGATAGGACCATGGTCCCACCTGCTGCAGGCATACTCCTCTCCTCCATCAGCCTGTCCTGTCACCTGGGATTGGTTTCATCCTGACAGGCTGGCCGACGTTTAGCTCTGGCAGATCTCTCGCAGTTCTGTCATATGTCAGCTTCGCTGCCTGATGCTTCACCCTCAGCTTGTCTGTGACCCCAGTGACGATCTGAGGTGCTAGCAGCTGGTCGGCCACAGGGAGAAGAGTTCTCAGCCTCCGTGACATCAGCCGTTGTGCTGAGCTGCAGCGCATGCCCTCAGTGGGCGTGTTTCTCCAGTGTAGAAAAGCCTTGCAGGGGTCCTCGTCGGCCCGGTCTGCTTTTCTGCATAGGCCTTTCACAATCTTCACTGCAGACTCTGCTTTGCCGTTACCTTTTGGGTGTCTCGGGGAGGACATGACATGTTCGAAGCCCCACTCCCTCGCAAACGCCCGAAACTCTCCACAATCAAACTGACCTCCGCAGTCGGAAATGACCCGGTCAGGGATACCGTACCATGCAAACTGCGCCTTGCACCTTCGAACGGTCGTTTCTGCCGACAGGTCTGGGAGTAGATCAATCTCCCAGAAGTCTGAATAGTGATCCACCATGAGCAGGAAGTCCTGCCTTGCGTAGCTGAACAAGTCCATGCTCACCAGCTGCCAGGGACGTGTGGTGAGCGGGTGTGACATCATAGTCTCTTTCTGTTGCTCGTGTGCATACTCGTTACACACTGAGCACTGCTGCACATAGTCTTTGATTTCCCCCTGCATATTTGGCCAGTAGAGAGTATCCCGGGCCTGTCTATAACAAGCCTCACCCCCCCACGTGGTTGTAGTGGATCCGTTTCAGCATCTCAGGACGCATAGCTTTCGGAATGATGACACGCTGGCTCCTAAAAAGCACACCGTCCTGTGCGCTTATTTCATCTCTGATGGCCCAGTATTCTCTGACGGCTATGGGGCTCTCCTCTTTGCGTTCTGGCCATCCCTCCAGCACGACCGACTTGAGTGTTTGAAGACACACATCCTCCTCTGTGTGTTTTCGAATCTGTGCGAGGCATTGGCTGGTGACGTTTAGATAGTCTGCTTGCTGAATGGCTGCCGTGTCGTACTGCACCTGCTGCATGCTGCAGACCATTTCACGTCTGTACCGAGTGTCCGTTCTCTGTGGCGGGGTGGTGGCTCTGCTGAGCGTGTCACTTATGTACATTTCAGGGCCTGGCTTGTACATCACCGAGAGGCAGTAGTTCTGAAGTGTGAGGAGCATGCTTTGAAGGCGCTTTGGTGCATTGAGAAGGGGCTTAGTGAAGATTGACACCAGCAGGCGGTGGTCGGTCTCTGCAGTCACATCACCCCTCCCATATAGGTAGTAGTGGAAGCATTGACAAGCGAATACGATGTTCAGGCACTCCTTCTCAATCTGTGCGTAGTTTTGCTCCGTCTGGTTCAGCGCGCGGGAGGCGAACGCAACCGGCTGTCCCCCCTGAAGCAAGCAGCAGCCCAAACCGGTCTGACTGGAGTCGCTCTGTATGGTGACTGGCTTGCTGACATCATGGTAACGTAGTACTGGCACCGCCGTGACCAGCGTCTTGATTTCCTTCATAGCAGCATCATGTTTGGGCAACCAGTGCCACAGCACATCTTTGTCCAGCAACCTTCTCAGCGGTTCACACACCTCTGACAAGCGGGGCATGAACCTCGATAAATAGTTAACGAAGCCGACACACCGCTGAACGCCTTTTGCATCCGTGGGGTTTGGCATGTCCAGGACTGCCCTGACCTTCTCGGGATCAGCTTTAAGGCCCTCCGCCGACAGTATGTGGCCGTGGAAGCGGACCTCCCTCACACGAAACTGTAGCTTTTCTATGCTCAGCCTCAGCTTCACTTCCCTGCATCTGTCCATCAGAGCAATGAGGTTTGCGTCGTGGTTGCGAACGGCCTCCTCCTCCGTGTCCCCACAGCCGACTATGAGGATGTCATCGGCTATGGGCTCAATTCCTTTCAAACCGGCCAGCAGCTCATGTTGTTTCCTCTGGTACAGCTCTGGTGCGACTGACACACCAAAAGGGAGCTTCAGCCATCGCTTTCTACCCCACGGCGTCCAGAATGTTGTCATCAGGCTGCGCTCCTCATCAAGGCGACACTGCAAGAATGCGTCGCGCGCATCCACCAGGGTGAAGATACGTGCCTTAGGCCGCTTGTACAGCACGTCATCTAAAGCGGGCATGAGGTAATGGGACCTTTTCAGGGCTTGGTTAAGTGGCTTGGGGTCGATGCAAAGCCTCAATTTGTCCGGCTTCTTCACTATGACCAGATTGCTAATCCAGTCTGTGGGCTGAGTGACTGTGGTTAAGTGTCCATCCTTTTCATATTGGTCCAGCTGCGCCTTAACAGCTGCCTTGAGGGCCACCGGGACATTTCTTGGTGCGCACTGGACAGGGGCCACAGCGCTATCCAACTCGAAGTGAACATCACCCGGCAGTGACTCGACTGGGCTGGTGAACACGTCATTGTAAGTGTTAATGAGACAGCCTTTGGTTAGCTCACCTGTCTTGCAGTGCTCCACTTTATTCAGCTCTTCGGGAATGGTGAAGCGTATCAAGCCAAGTCTCTCGCATGTCTCCCCTGAAAGCAAGGGCTTCTGGCTGGTGCGCACGACCTCAAAGTCCAGTCTTTGCGTCTTGCCCCTGATGACACACTGTGCTGTACACGCCCATTGAGCTCATCCACTCACTGTTGTAGAGTCTCAGCCTGGTGAGACTTTTCTGAAGAGGCACTCTTATGGCGACAGAATAGTGCCAAAAAGAACTCGCGCGATAAAACATGCGTTCGGGCGTATTATATTATTTCACACACATAGATATTAACTGCGAGCGCGCAAATTATCTCTGTGCGCGCGCACTCCGAGGAAACTGCTCCCCGACGAGGAAAAAAATGCTGCGAGCGAGGAGGAATCTGTGACCAGCGCGCCAAACAACCACTCGAAAATCACTCCGCTCTCTCGAAGTTGATTTCTGCCCGCGCGAAGTCAATTTCTGCTCTCTCGCTCGAAACTTTTGGCACTGTGGGGGAGGGACCCAGGGGGGTCGGTACTGGCTCTGCTGTGATTGGTCATTTCTGAAGAGCGAGATTTGATTGACAGCCCTCCTTTCAGAAAGCCCAGGAAAGTGAACTCCCAGTCCCCGAAGAAGACGCCATTACCACTTCGTTTTCCAACTCCGCTGCTATTTTTTTCTTTTGTCAACATTTCTACTGCCTGTCTTGAAGTAAAGATTCTGCCAAGAAACTGTTTACCTTGATAATTTTAACAGGTCGTCTAGAAGAAATGTATCTTGGCCAGTAGATTGTTGCTATGAGTTTAGTGGGCACAGCCATGTTAATGGTAGAAGGCCGAATGTGTTTACTATTTTTATCCCAGTCAACTTGTCTTGAAATACAATTCTGTACATAAAACGACTACATTTGTAATTCTATTTATCCATTAGAGCTATGTAGTGTCACAGACAGCATCCCAAAATTGGTTTAAGTAAAACCAAGGTGTTATTTAAATTAGGGACCTTTTTGCAATTACCAAAGTGTTTAAGTTTGTATAGCAAATTTTAAATGGGAAATGTTGATACACCCCAAAATAGGCTACGGTTATCACTTGCCTCTAGATTGTTTAAAAGCAATTTTGGTAGTTCCATGTACCATTCACATTCGCATTGCATTAAATACGGTAGAGCCAAGGAACAAGGTAGAATGTGACATTCAACTACCACCCTGTTGTATGTCCCCTGTAATATCAGAACAAGTCATACATTTTGACATCAATAATGTTCCAAATCTGCTGCTGTATGTCTGTAGATGTTTTAACATTGGACCTACAAATAATGCTTTATTGATAATCTTGTTTTGCCAGATTTTAATAGGCCTACTTCAGAAAAACTTCAGAATAAGTAAATGCTGCAAAGCATAGCTAGGTACCTCTACATACACTGTTGTATTTACAAACATATTGGAGTGAACCCCAACTTTGTTAATTGTACAAAGCAGGACCAAGAATCTATTGAAATTGAAACAATTCAGAAAACTAGTGGACTGCTACCTAAAAGGCACAGTTAAATTAGATAAATTATCTACAAGAGAACTAATAAATTTTCTGGCATGGCACACAAGGAGGTAGGCTGATGTAACTGAATGAGCAGTTTATTAATACAATTAATCAGGGTCGCACCAGAGACCAGTGGGTGGGGGAGTCCTTGGGGGATGTGGTGGGAATTAAGAGGGGCTCAAATATTCGCGGCATAGGAGGTACAATTCCCTAGCAGCCATGTCCGGGTCGCTCTGCTCAAGGAGGGCCTGAACACCTTCCCTTTGTTCCTCGCTCACCGGACAGTCAATGTGAGGAACCACAATAACTCCTTCTGTTTCACCATTATGGTCTATGGCAATATCCCAGTCAATGTCTGGCTCCTCAATGTCCTAGAAGAGAAAAAGCAGAATTTTACATGGCATTTGTGGCTGGTAGTCTATCCTCCCAGAATATGTATCTGACATAATAGTACTTGTTTGCATAGAACAATACCACCCCAAGGTTACAGGATTCCAAAACCTGACCCAATTATCAGACATTATACAAGGTTTTAACACTTAACAATATTTAGAAAACATGCCTCAATGTTTTCTGGCTGGTCAATATCTGTGGTCATCAAACCCAGCCACCACAACTGCTCAGGAGTTCTATCATTTTCAGTTCGGACAGGATGATTGTTCCAACCTTCCACAAAACTGTCAAGGTCCATCTTCAGTTTGAGGAGAAAGACCAGGTGAACACAGAAAAGGTCTTCTGTTGAGTTCATGATAGGTAAAGGCAGGGGTTAAACCATGAAATGAGTAATGCATACATATCCACTGTCTTGGTAATATGAAGGTTAGGTTTTAGCCAGTACTGGCAGTCAAACATTTCAAATTAATTGTGCCTCTGAAGACTGCTTGCATCAAGGCTAACACAAAATATCACAATAGTCACATATAAATGTTTTTAGAACCAAACAACCTTTTTTGACAATGTTATTCACGCCATTAGCAATACTCTTCAGACAAGCTCCGTAAAAGTGATTTTGGTTTGAAACTGTGGAAGAGACATCCGGCAACTGATCCTGTTCCAGACTCCGAAGCATATTGTAGTATTTGGAGGTGACACAGGTCTTCACGTCCCGCCACAGACGTTCGATTCTAATGACAACGACAAATACAATCTCTTTAACCCTACCAAATGTACAACAGCCAGAAGAATTTTAATAAGTAAGGCACAATGGCCGCTGAGGTGCACTGTTATAGAGAATTAATGAACGAGGCAGACATGACAAACCTTTGGTTGTGAACGCTTTTTCCTGACATGAAGCTTCCCCTGTCGGTACCCCGCATAGTGAACATAAACCTGGCAATGTCAACATTCTCAATGCCTTGATCACCTCTGACCCTATGATGCACAGGAGATAAAGTAGTGCAAAATGGCAAAGTTTGTGACAAGTTTAGTCAGATTTGTGTAAACATGTCAAGTGTGGCTTAGATACATCTCAACATCCAAACCACTGAACACCAGTGTTTGTGTATTAAGTTAATATACAGCATACATGGCAACAGTCTGTGTCAGCTTTTTAAAGGCTCCGACCCATCCCTAGAAAGAGGGTGACACTTTTGTGGCAACTTGTGCCCTGGTAACATTGATAGTGCCATACAACCGACTCAAGTACAACAGACCCATTACAACCTCTACTTAACATTTACCTCTCCACACAGCTTTGAGCACATAAAATTCAGTCCTACAGGAAAGTATTAAGGTGAAGAACTGAACTGAAATGATCAAAATGAAATGGATCTTTCTGGTCCCATGCCAAATATGTTCACATTTAAAAAAAAAAGGTTTACCTTGAAGGAATGCCATATCTTTCCGTAGCCTGCTTGAAGGCAGCAAATGCCGTTGAAGCCAGGTTGTTGGTGGCAGCATTGAGGCACATTATCTATTTTATAAAATTACAATGCAAATTCTTTTAAGTTATGGTAAGTTTCAGGCAGTCATGCACAATACATTACCAAAAATATCTTTTTAGCTTCAAGAGACAAACCATGTTGCACAAAACGATAATTTACCTTCCTGGAGTACCCATCCACTGCTCCAAACAGCACAATGTTGTACCTTGGGAGCAAAGTTTTGACTGTAATTACTACACCAGCACAATAAATAGCCTATACATATACCATTCTATTATTATTCATAAGAACCAACCTGATTAATTTATGGTTTGTGTCCACATGCTACAGAGAAAGGGGGTCCCTGACAGAGTAGGTCCTTCGCAAAATGCAGCCTAGGCCTGACAGTCTTGAGAGAATGCCCAGGGAGTCTACACGGTGCAATGATGCAGCCACTCTCCTCCACTGAACATGGATACCCATAGACCGCAACCTCCCCTTGACCATGTGGTAGCCTGTAGTTGGCATCTCATTCTTTATGGTCCGCACAACATTATCCAGCTCCTCATCATCAATTTCATGGTAACGTCTAGCAGAAAGACCAAATTCATTCATCCTTCTAAACACTGTCCTCCTTGATACACCGAGCATCTTTGCGATGCAGGGAACAGGGAGGTCTAGCTCCAGGACTTCCTCCAAACATTCCCTATCAATATCAAACCTGGGACGCCCCACCTCCCCAGGTACTGTATCGGGCTGGACACTACCAGTGTGTTGCCTCTCAAGGTGGTCCCTCACATGCCTAAAAAAGTTCTCTAGGGCCTGTACTATGTCTGTCGGTACATCAACATGCCTTGACAGCGCATTGCACAAATACAATTCCTGCCTACACATATACTCAAAATAATCCAAGTCAATAGGCTCTCTTGTGAGTCCCAGTTCAAACCTGGACAGGAGCCGGGTCAGGATCTGTCTCCTAATGGTGTCCTGAGAAGAGAGAATGAAAGTGAAAAAATAAATACATAAAGTCAAGCTAAAACTACATTACAGGACATGCTAATATTTCAGCAATGAATCATTTCAATGTGTGTTGTGACACACAAGGTGTGTGTGTGTGTGTGTGTGTGTGTGTGTGTGTGTGTGTGTGTGTGTGTGTGTGTGTGTGTGTGTGGACATACAGTAATTCCAGTGTGTGTGAACATACATTAATTCCATTGGCAGTTAATTTCACTCTCCAATATTACAGATTGACAATGGATATTTAATACATAGGTAGGTAGCCTAACCTAAGTGGTACAGCTGACCAACTTACCTCTATTCTAGATGCTGCTGCTAGTACAGAAGCTCGGTGAAATCCATGAGTTTGAGGGCACAAACATGAGGGGTGGGGAGAAATGCGTAAGAACATGCATCAACTTTTGACCAATGCCACAACCAGCAAGTTTCTAAAATAATATTTAATAATATATATTTAATGTAGTTCAGTTAATAACGTAATATTCATTGTCGCCAGCCAGACATGGAGCTAACTAATGTTAACCTATGTCAGGTTAAAAATCATTTTTGACAAATGAAGGGAAATGGAGCAAGATAGTAGTGAGAAGAGATTTCTCTTGAAAATTTAAACTTTAAAGACAATAGAACAATATTTAGAGTCATTTGTCAAAAATGTTTGTTAACCTGACATATACACTTTAAGTTAACGTTAGCTATTCGCTAGCGCTAGCTACGGTTAACGTTATGGACTAACTAATAACGTTATAGACTATACAAAGACTAATGTTGATGTTTAGCTACAATAACATTTCTCAGAAACATACTTAGATGAAATTTTACACAAGCCACTGTTTTCGTTCATCACAAATGCCCGAATTCAGCCAGGGGTTTCTTACCTGAAGGAACCTCTGCCCAGACGCCGTTGTCTTCTTCGTTTCAGCAGACTTCCATGAGAAAAGGGCTGTCAATCAAATCTCGCTCTTCAGAAACGACCAATCACAGCAGAGCAAGTACCGACCCCCCCCCCCTGGTTCCCTCCCTCATAGTGCCAATACCGCCCCTGGTTTCCTCCCCCAAAGTGCCAATACCGCTCCTGGTTCCCTCCCCCACAGTGCCAATACCGCCCCTGGTTCCCTGCCCCACAGTGCCAATACCGCCCCTGGGTTCCTCCCCCCCACAGTGCTAATACCGCCCCTGGGTCCCCCCCCCCCCCACAGTGCCAATACCGCCCCTGGGTCCCTCCCCGACTGTGCCAAAAGTTTCGAGCGAGAGAGCAGAAATTCACTTCGCGCGGGCAGAAATCAACTTCGAGAGAGCGGAGTGATTTTCGAGTGGTTGTTTTGCGCGCTGGTCACAGAGTCCTCCTCGCTCGCAGCAATTTTTTCCTCGCTCGGGGAGCAGTTTCCTCTGAGTGCGCGCGCACAGAGATAATTTGCGCGCTCGCAGTTAATATCTACGTGTGTGAAATAATATAATACGCCCGAACGCATGTTTTATCGCGCGAGTTCTTTTTGGCACTATTCTGTCGCCACACACTCTAGGCGCCAGTCTCATCTTGTCTTTCAAGCTCATCACATTCCAGGTGGCTCCAGAGTCAAGCTGGCACCTCTGGACCCCTCTGTGCAGTGGCAGGTTTACAAACCACTTTTTCTTTTGAGTGTTCACAGCCCCCATGCTCTCAGCCGCGTACACATCCCTCTCATCGCGGTCGCTGTCCTCCGGGTCCCCTAGCGGCGGGTCATCCACAGCGTTCAACTGACGTGCTTGCTGGCCTCTTTTCATGCATACTTTGGCAAAGTGATTAGCAGTGCCACACAAGCGACATGACTTTCCAAATGCGGGGCACAGGTCTTGCCCCCGTCTGTGCGGTGTGCCACAGTACTTGCATTCACCTGTGTCTCTATGCGGCTGTGTAGATGTGTTGGTGGGCTCGGATGGCCTGCTGGTAGGTCTCCGTCCTGGTCGCTGTCCATGTGCTACATTGATGCTCTCCCCAGGCACAGAGCTGCTAAGTGACATGGATTTTAACTTATTGTCCAACACCTCCGCTGCACGGCAAATGTCAATAGCTCCCTCCAACTTAAGCTCCTTTTCTCTTAGCATGCGTCGTCTGGCGCCCTCATCAGTTGTTCCAAGAACAAGCCTGTCCCTTAAAAGCTCATCTCTTATGGCTCCATATTCACATGATGTGGCAGTCTTGTGACAAAAGCATCCACAGGTTCTCCTTCCTCTTGTTTAAGGTTGCCAAAAACATACCTCTCAAAGATGACGTTTTTGGTAGGTGTAAAGTATTCCCCCAGTTTGTCGAGTATCGCTCCCGCGTCTTTCTGCTCTTCCGCTGTGAGTCCCAGGTTGTGCACGTAAACATGGAGGCATTCCTTCCCCATTAGCCTCCGGAGCGTCGCTGCCTGCACGGGCTCCTCTGCCTTGTCGATCCCGGTCGCAAGCAAATAATCCTCAAACTCTGATCGAAAGCTAGCCCAGTTGCTGTGAAGATCCCCAGTCATCTTCATGGGCTCCGGCGGCGGAATATTGGAAGCCATCGTCTTGGCTCGATGCTAATGCTAGCAGGCTAACTGAAACTTCTAGCTACGCTTAGTAAAAAAATAAACGCACGCTGTTCAAGCATCAGGCAACGTAAGACTCACTTTGGGTTCCAATACAGCTTCTGACACCATGTTGCAAGTGTAGGTGCATATAAATAACAGACAGAGTCGGGCTGTGTCTCTTAGTAACGCGTATTCA